>NC_133618.1:477553815-477641315 GCF_048593235.1 Sminthopsis crassicaudata
AGGAAAGGAAAGGAAAGGAAAGGAAAGGAAAGGAAAGGAAAGGAAAGGAAAGGAAAGGAAAGGAAAGGAAAGGATCCTCTTTTCATACTTATTATGTTTCACTTGAATTGAAATGATTTTTTAGCTTGGAAGTCTGAGACTCATGTGATTTAATTTTTAAATTTGAGAGCATTGCTGCTTTCTTATCTTGTGCAAATAGCGTACTTTCACAACTGGAATCACTGAATTATCAGGTGGCCATTGATACGATGTAGTTAGTCTTTGGAACATTGGACCCTAGCTCATGCTGTGTACTGTCTTTGGTTAATGTTTGAACTCAATGAAGTAGCATGTGTGCCTATATAAATGGCTGTGTGAATGTATTTCTGAAGCAGAGATTACATACATACACATAAATAAATATATTTGTCTATGAAATGAACTTTACTGATTTAGCTTCATCTCTGAAACTTTACAGCATTTGAAATATTTGCATATTATTGAGAAGCTCTGCTGTCAATCTTGACTGCACAAATCCAATACCCAGGCCATATGGCCTTGAAACTTTCAATCAATAGAACCCTTTTAGAATCTAAGCTTCAAAAAGTTGTATCAAATATATATTCAATGAGGAGAAGGTTAATTGAATAATTGATTACCTGGTAACAATTAAGTGCGCTTCAGCCCTCTTTGAGAAAGCTCAAGATGTAACAGTGATAGATATTTATTAGTTTATCAGGTATTCCTGATTTATGGACATTATTTATTTATTTTCAGTTCCAAAGACAATTCTTCCATTTATGTATTTTAACAACAGTGTTCCTGGTATGAATCAATATATAGTGTATTTTCACTACTAAACTACCAGAGGCTATGGAATATCTGATAAAAATCCATATCAGCCAATACTGCCAACATTGTGGCAACTCCAATTATAAACATTCCATTTGTGACAATTCTTTGCTCACATAGGCAAACATCACCAGTCAGGAGGAATCAGCCTCCAAATTACAGTGGATACTTCTAATAAAAGTCTAGATGAAGATAAAATAGTACAGTGGAAAGAGCTCTAGTTCTGGAGACAGAGGTCCTAGATTTAAAACCTGGGTTTAAGATTCTTCTATTTAGAATCTGAGTGATCTTACATAAAAGTCTCTTTCATTTCTTTAGGCTTCAGTTTCTTTACTTGTAAAATGGGAGATGTATACTGACTATCTTCAAGATTTAAGCTGAGGATTCTATGCATCTATGAGAGACAGTGTGGCATAGTGGATAGAGAGAGGGCTTTGCAGTCAGGGAGCCTTGAAATCAAGTTCTAATGCTAATACATAGCAGCCATACATTTGTCCATGGGAAAATCATTATGCCAACTGAGCTAATTACTTAATTCTCTAAGTTACCAACAAGTTGGCAGGATTAACATGGGGGGGGGGAGTCTTTAAGCTAGGAATTCTCAATGCCTATGATAGCATAAGTCTGGGCTTCTTCCAATCCCTCCAATCCCCATGTCCCCTTAAAAATGTTTAAAAACTTCAGCACAGTTTGCTTAAATCTAATGAATGGGTTACATTGGTTTTCAATCATCCTGGTCACCTGCATTCCTAATTTGTATACCTACCCATTCTCATATTTTTTTTCTTGTTTTTTTAGGGGGGATAGGGAGAAGGAAGAAGGAGCTTTGGGAGACTTTTTTCTTTTAGAATCAGAAATTTTCTGGAAGGTATTTTTACCCCAAAATGAAGAGACTTCACTCTCCCAATCCAAAATGAGTCTCCTATACTTTAAAAGCATTTTGCCTATCAGAAGAGATGAGTTGGATTTTCCAGGGATGGTTCCCATCATCCCCCACAGATAAGCAAAAGAGAGATGTGTGTGTCTTGTCAGGGTTTAACAAAATCAATCTGTATTTTCACATCCAATACAAATGTATTAGAAATACCATCCAATTTTAAAATTATTTGTATGCTAACAGAAAAGAAATCTAGATTAAATACAAAATGGGGGAATCTGAGTAGATTTTCAAGGAATGAGGAAACAATTATATATTCTCAAGTCCTTATTATGCAAACAATAAGATTTCAACTGCCTTCTCTTGAAAATCTATGCAAGTTAGGATATTAAGGGACCTTAGACCAGTACGTATATCTTGTAAGAATGTCAAATCATCCCTGACATCTAAGCAATGGAGTAACTCATATCTCTGTGAGATCAAGGATGGTCATATAGAAACCCTCCCAGACCAGTGACTGTCTCCAGTGAATAACTCCTTTGGGGGCTTAAGAATCTTCCTGACACTTCTTACCAAGAGTCAGTGAATAGACTTGAAAAATCTCATTTATATGAATAATGTGCATTTTGTTGTTCTTGTTCTTGCCTTTACTGATCTTGATGTTACCATGAATTGGCCTTGCCTTGATTAATGAATACTCTAGTAGCTCTAGCTTTATGATGGCTCAGGGTTTACCTCTGGCCTTGTGGAGAATTAACTTAGTCGACAGTGTATATTATAGAACAAGAAGCAAAAAAGGCTAAAAATAAGAGGGAAAACACCCATCAACTATCAAGCTAGTTTATCTGTTTCAAATCAAGATCCAGATCTTCCGTCTCATTTTACTCTGTCACTTTCAGAGCCCCAAAAGCAGCGCTTTCGTGAATATGTTCCCAGAACAGAGGCTATCAGAATGAAACTCAGATTCCAGAGGCACCTGAAAATCCCATCTTTGTGGCATTCTACTTTATGTTATGTCAAGGGTGATACGTGCTTTCTGTTGGGCCTCATAACAAGATGACAGGCATTGCTGCCCAGTGACAAAGCCAAACGGCAGTGAGGTGTCACATACAGATGTATTATAGCTCTCCTACTTAGACAAGAGTGACATACTTTGAATCCCAAGAGACAATGTTTCAGATGAGCTAACCTTATTGTACACTCAACAGTATCGACAGTCAACAATTCCATGTACATCAGCACTGCAGGGGGAAAAGGGACTTGGAGACAGGAAGACAACAGCTTTCAGGTTTTATAATTGAGATAGCTTTAATATACAGGAAAAGACTGAACAATATGCTTCAGAAGAAGCCCTAACAAATAACGTGCTGAATTTTTTAATATTGTTTTAATATGATTAAAAAATCCTAAATTAATTTATTTTCTTATGCTTGAAAATAGTCCAGCACATGCCATATTGTAATGTGTACTCAGAAGAGCACTCTGATAAAATTCATTAGAAAGGAATTAAATTTATCATATAAAATGCAGTCATTTTATTTTAAATGCTCTTGGAGGCCATGCAGTGGTTCCTTTAAGT
This sequence comes from Sminthopsis crassicaudata, assembly GCF_048593235.1. Taxonomy (NCBI): domain Eukaryota; kingdom Metazoa; phylum Chordata; class Mammalia; order Dasyuromorphia; family Dasyuridae; genus Sminthopsis; species Sminthopsis crassicaudata. Next base: position 477,557,103 of record NC_133618.1, read on the forward strand.
AAAGCCAGTGATGGTTTGGGAGGATAATCCTACTATAACTGTATATATTATTTTTTGAACCTTTACCTACCAACTTTTGATCCTAAATTAATAGGTGATCTTTTAATTAGAGCCTCATGTTATTAATGATGTTATTTTCTCTAACCAGTTACATACGAGAAGAGTTAAAAGTTGTTTGGATTTTGAAGACCTACCTTGTGACTACTCAAGGCCAATCTAACCCTCAAGCCCTGGCTTAAGTCAAAGAATCAGAACTACAGAGTTGGAAGGGACCTCAGAGGCCATCTAGTTCAACCCATACTTTCCTGCACTCTTAACAAGTGGTTTTCCAGACTTGTTGAAGACTTCCAGTGAGAACAGAAGCTTCTACCTCCTTAAGATTCTCAATCACCCCAATTTGGGATAGTTCAAACTGTGAGAAAATGTTTCTTGATATTCACTTTATAGCATCCTTTCTACAGTTTTCATCCATGACTACAGCTGCCTTTTGCAAGTAGAATTAGAGGAAACAAGATGGCTCAGTGCATAGAGTGCCTGGCTTGGAGTCAGGAAGACTCATCTTCCTGAGTTCAAATTTGGCCTCAGCAGTGTGACCCTGGACAAGTGACTTCACCCTCTTTGCTTCAGTTTCCTCATCTATAAACTGCTCCAATATCTTTACCAAGAAAGTTCCAAGTCGGGTCACAAAGAATTGGACCCAACTGAGCAACAAAGAATAAAAGATACTGTGATCGTAAAAGTAGATTATAAAAGAAATAATTCTAACTCTACCATTTACTCTACTTGATCTTGGGCAAATTGTTTATACTTTAAAACCTTAGTCTCCTCATCTATAAAGCAAAGAATATGGACTTCACAGTTTCTTATGCCCTTGAAACCCTAAATATATAATCCTGAGATTATTCTTTCTTCCAGATTTACATCCTTTCAAATATTTAAAGACAACTATTAGGCTCTCATGCCTTTTCCTCTTCAGAGGAAACACCTCCAGTTTCTGGAGATGTTTTCTGGGATATTTATGATCTAGTCTTCATTTCTCACATTTATCTTTGGAATATGCTTCCACTTATTTATCCCTTTCCTAAAATGTGACGCCCAAAACCGAACAAGGTAGTATAGCTACAATCTGAGCAAAGAGTTATAATGACAGTATTCTAATCTTAATTCTAGATATTATATCCCTTTTAAAGCTGTGTGTTCTTCCAGTATTAGATTTTTATACAATTTTGGATTTCCCTCACTCTGTGTTGGGCTTGTAGGCAGGAAAGACATGGATTCTAGTCCTGCCTCTTATACTCTATATTTCCTCATCTGAAAAATGAAAATAATCTTATAATATCCCCACTTAATCTTGTATCAAAGAAATGAAACTAAGTATTTAAATGCTTACAAGCTTTAAAGTACTATATAAATCCCAGCTGTTATTATTGGTTGGTATATCACACTGTTAGCCAGTATTAAATTTAGATTTCCCCAGTTCATCCCCCTCCCCCACAGGACTTGTTGAATGACCACACACTTATTGTCTGTTCTATTTATATACAATCATATGATGTCACACTTCATTTCTTGTTTCTTTGTTTCTTCAACTAGCCTTTAAACTCCTTGATAGCTAAAATAGTCTTATTAGTATAGGTCTTTTATACAACTTCCTCCTCCCCTTTTCCCCATGTAGCATAGACCAAGTTCATAATAAACACTCAATCAATGTTTGTTGAATTCAATATGGTTATATTGCTACTATCCAACTTTCCCCAAACACAGCCAATAAATTAAAAATTGGGAGTAAGTTCATTTCTACAATAACTTCAAAGACCAATCAATCACTTCATAAAAATTCCAGGTCTATATCTTTAACAGATTATGAAGACAGCAAACACTACTACATTGAATCCTGAACAGGATTTTTTTTTTTTTTAGTTCAAGTTCAGTAGGAGGTTAATAGCTTTAATCAACTGGCTGGTGGTAGACATGTCATACCCAAACTTGTGGCCTCTGATATCTCAATCTCAAGTATTACTAGGAGCTACCTAGTTTAGCTGAAGGGAAAGATTTTTTTTTTTTTTTTTTTAGCATTGAGTGTGAAGTGGGAGTTTAATGGACCTTGTAGATGTGAAAATTTAATTCCTCCTTTCTGAAGGTCTTCATATATACGCTAGATGGCTACTTCTTGGAGATATTATAGAGATTTCAAAGAATTAGTGCTCAAAAGAAAAATAGATTAATCCTATCATTTTACAGTTAAATAAACTGAGGTCCAGAGAGAGTAACTAGCTCAAGATCACACAGGTAGTAAGTAGAAGATTCTCTGACTCTAAACCTAGTATGTATTCCATTATGGCTTGGCTGCCTGTGAATAAATGTACAGATATGAATTATGTACTATGACTTTTGAAATGTTTTCCAACTGAGAATTATGTTGAATTGAATTGCATTAAACTGAGCTGAATTGAATTTCAGGCTTCTCCTCAGATATTTCAAGATACTATTTTAGGGTTTGGTGCCATATCTGTGTGGGGAGGAGGTGGTTGTGAAAGAGAAAAAGAGAGACAAAGATCCAGAGATAGATAAACAGAGAGAGAGAGAGAGATAGGGAAACAGAGAGATAGGGAAACAGAGAGGCAGAGACAGAGACAAAAAGAAAGATTCTTTCTTTAAGGATCCTGAGCATTAGGAAAGCATTAACCAATCTTGAGTAAACTTTTTCTGTTTCTGGGCAGTTTATGAAACAGTCATAGCAACTTTAGCACCTTAAAACTAAAACTAGAAATTATGTACTTTAAGAAAGTTGCCTCTTCAGAAGAGTAAGATATAGGAATATTCACTGTAAAACAAAAAGTGGAAAGGCTTTTTGTTTTGTTATTTACTTAGTCCCATATTTTATTCACCTAAAACAGCAATTGCGGTAAAAATTGTGGATACAATCATACATTTTCTCTTCAGTGTACATGAAAGGTTTTTTCTTGGTTGGCAGGAGGAGGCGGGGTGGAAAATGCTCATTCTTTCTGTTCGTTACTCCCTGCATAAAATAGACCCATTTCATGGAAAAGCATAGCTTAAGAAAGAAGGGGTGGGGAAATGGACAGAGACAGAGATATAGAGAGACAGAGACAGAATTAGAATTGAAGTGGGAAAAGGGAGGAGAGAGAGAGAGAGAGGCAAAGAAAAAAGTATTCACATTATTCTTACCAACACAGAAGATTTAAGATTTTGAGAAAAATAAATTGTCTCATGGAAAAATAGATGATTGTATTAGCTTTACTTATGCCAAACTAAGCAACCAATCTATTGATCTAATAATAACCAACTTTTATAGAGTGCTTTAAATTTTGCAAAATAATTTATAATATTGTATCTCACTACAGCCTCATAGTAACTGTGAGGCAGATCTAGAGATGTATTATTATCCCTATTTTACAGATGAGGAACTGAAGTTCAAAAAAATTGCCAAGTGGCCTGCCAAGTGACTAAAGTATTAGACCCAAGTTTTCCTAACTTCAAATCCAGCACTCTATCTGTTATGCTATTCTACCTGTCTTGAGAAGGCAATGCAGATTTCATTTACCAGGATCCTTGAGGATCAAGTATGAATTTCAATACTGCCATTTCTTCCTGTGTAACTTTTTAGACAAGTTATATAACTTCTAAGTCTTGATTTTCTCAATTTCTTCCAGGTCACATGAAAGATTTTGATTAAATGACATGTAGGTTACTTCCAGCTCCAAACACTATGATTCTACGATTCTTGTCTTCCATTTAACTTATGATGCATTGAACAAGTATTAAAAATAATCAAAGACACTCAGTACTCCTGGCTTGTCTAGACTAGATTATTCTTATGAATTGAGTAAGGAGTTCCCAGCATACCATGATAACACTAGCCTTGTCTCTATGTGACTGAAAACTATTAAGTTTTGCAAATGATGAATCAGGAGGGCAAAAGTGGTGGATTTGGATTTGTCTCCTGAGCACTATCCAGCAGTTATATATATAGATAAGCAATGGAAAGAATGAATTATATGGGGAGCCAATTAATGCAATTTCACAAGTAGCATCCCCCAAAATTTTACTTCTATTTTTGTAAAGGCATAGAACTGAGCAAATGCACTTGGATAATGGAGCACGTGAGACTAATTGCCAATTGGACAGTTCTCTATTAACTTGTTTGAAGGTTGACCCTCCCCAGCTGTTCTGTGCTGAATTGATTGGTGGGACAAAGAGGGGGAAGTGACGTGTGAGGGGGGGCAAGTAGGAGGAGGAAATTGAGGTATTCTCTCTCCTGGCGTTAGAGAGAGGAAGGTGGTGTGGAGATTACTAGATCTAATTCCCTGACAGTGACCTCAAGAAACCAAGAATAAAGACTTTTGGTGATCCTGACTCTGGCTGATTTCTGGGAAGACAGAGTTCCAGCATTCTTTACCTAAACATCTAGATAATCTGGTAGATAGAGAAAGGGACCTGATTTTAATCAGGAAGATCTGAATTCAAATCATATACATCTGCTGTGTGACTCTAGGCAAGTCATTTAACTTAATTGTGTCTCAGTGTCTTCTTATGTAAAATGGGAATTATAATAGCATTAACATCATAAAATTGTTGTAAAAATAAAATGAAATCATATTTGTAAAGCATTTGGCAGTCCTTAAGGCACCATTTAGATACTATTATTCCTTATTATTACCTTAATTCCTAATAGAATGATTTCTATTGAAAACATGATGACTGTTTAATAATATACATATATAAATAACACTAAGAAAAGGTAAGCTCAATATTCCCAAAGAAAAACCACATCTTGCATCTTGAGGAAGTCCATGAATTTTTTATGGCATTTAATAACAATTTCTTGGTGAAGAATATCAAACTGTGTGGAGGTGCCATAGAAAAAATAAGGACTCTTTCACAGTACCCCTTATCTCAATTCCAATGGGTGAATGTTCCTCTACTGTTATTTTCAGAAGGTTAGAAATGCATTCCAGAAATTGTTCTTTTTGAGAAGATAGAGGTGCTATAATTAAGAACATTGAGACCCAAAACATGGTTCAAGACCTGGTTTCAGCATTTCCAGCCATTTGACTTTGGGCAACACTGAATCTCAGTTTCTTCATCTTTGAAAGGACAAATATAATCACATTATCCACCTCAAAGAGTGCTATGAGAAAAGCGCTTTATAAATTATAAAATCATATATAAGTGTCAGTGGCCATTAATACATTTCTGCTACATAAGCCATAATATATAGACAGGGCTGCCAGTGGCTTATGGGTTGGATAATAGTCAACTTGTCAGAAACTGGGCTGCTGATCTCAACTCCTGTAAAAATCCTTCTGAGCAAATTCTCTCTCTAGATTAGCCTTCCATAAAATAAGGAGCTGCATGATTTTGATTCCAGATCTCAAGGAAACAAGAAAAGGCAAAGAAGACACAAAGGAATTTAAAGTGATTGCTGGGGGATCTTTAAGTAATCACTTGGTTCTTGCCTTGCTCTACAAAAAACATCCTCTGATTCTGATAAGGACCTCCCAGATAACTATGGCTTGGCTCCATCTCTGTTCCTCTCTCCTTTTCTGTTGCTCCCCGAGTCCCGGTGCCATGTCAGTAGAGACATACACATTGATAATTACAGTATACAAAGCTTTAGGGGCATTTCACTTCTATTCACAACATTTACCGGTGTCAGTCGGAGCATAAATACAATTATGCTGGAGAGTTCTATTATCAAAGTCAATAAACTTGGCCTCAATAGAGATTCTAAAATTACTTAACTTTTCTTTAGGAAAATATTAAAACAGTATTATCACATCAATGAGAAGAAAAGACAGGAAGATAATAAAGTTATGTTAAACCTCCCTGTATTTACTCATGTGTGAAACAGTTATGTCTGGTCACATAATTGCAATGGTTCTGAGAAATATTTCATATTTTATAATGAACATTAAAAGAGTTTGTGGATCATTACTTTATATGAGTTCCAAAGTTATTACATAAAACCCAATAGGAATGGCTATAAATTATTTGATCTTCCAGTCTGGCCTTGGTAAACATAACATGAAGACTGAAACATCTCAGCAAGCAAGATTCATGGTAAGAGGTAACATTTCTCTCTGAATTTTAAGGGGGAGCAGAATCCTGGGGCATTTGTAACGAACTCTTAACATTTTTGTTGCTGTTTCAAAGAAATTCCATGGAGCCGCTAGCTTAAGCCATCACAGAAAAATAATGCTTCAGTTGGAACAAAAGAAAACTTGCTCTCACTCCTCTCATTCCCTTTTGTACCAACCTGCATTCTTAGGGTGGCAGCCCGAACAGTTCCTGTCAAATTCTTGAACTTTAGAGCCTAGATTGGGTTGAAAATACCATACTTAGCTAGTTTCTAATAACACTAGCAATTATTTTATTTTCAAAAGGATCCTGGAGAGCATCTTTTTGAAACAACAAAAAAAAAATCAGTATCACAGTAAAAAAAAAAATTATATACTTGACAGAACTCTGAGAGATTTTTGTCTGCAAAACACAGTTGTCAGGCAGGATTTTAATTAATAAACCATTATTTGTGTCACAGTTAAGAGTGAGACAAGATGGGTGTTGTGTTCCTTAGCTTTGCAAATCTTTATATGGGAGGACTGCAGTTTCTGTGGGAATCACACCTGAAATTGCCCCCTCTACTCCAACTTTATCTCTGGTATTTTCTAAAAGCTATGGGAAGCCATTAAATCGAAGGGAAAATCAGGCATATTGACAGAAAGGCTGGTCAGATTCTCTTGTTAATCTATAAAGTCAACCTTATGAAAGATACTATCTGGGGAGGCTGTAGATTCAGCCACTGGACAGGTTACCCAGGGCAATCTTTGTAACTTAATTTCTAGAAACATAGAAAAATATTTTTTAAAAATCTGCACTACCCCACCTCCATGTTTTTTTTCCAGAGCCACCAACCTCTTTAGACAGGTTAAGCATCTGGGTTAATATCTATTATCAGTGTTCTTGGAATAATTAAAGAGACTACTGGCCGTCTTATTTCCTGACTTGACACCTGGTCTGGGTACAGATTAGGTGAGCTCCACCCTCAGAATGGCTCCCCTTTTACAGGGGAAGAAGGAACTGTCAGCATTGCTTTCTTGACAAACAGATGTCTTGGGAAGATGGAAGTACAGCACTGGAAGCCAGATTCTGACTATATTTTGAATTATGTCTGCTTCAATCATTATGCAGTTATTCACATATATTTTAGACATCAATATTGTCTTGAAATATTTTCAAGCTCCTTGCTATTTATATGCTTTCGCTTGTGCTCAGCCGGCACACTCCAACATCTCAGCATCATTGGTTGCCTACAGATCATTTTAATAAGTATTTTGGGGGAGAAATTGCTATTTTCTCCTAAAATATTTCCCTCTGAATTAAGCAGACATGAACATTCTTGGGATGCCTACCAACCCCTGTAACCTGTGCAAATTGAAAACATACTGGTTTCTTCCATATTTTTCAAGAAGAAATAATGTTAGTGTTTTGCCTTTTTCTGCAGATAGCAAGTTTTACTAACAGAAAGTGAGAGATGATAAAGGTGCCAACTTATGATATAAAAAAAATCACTTGTTTATTTAGAGAAATGCTAATTCAGCTGAGATCTAGGCTTTTGATATCATATAAGCCTGTAAGTGGAAAAAAAAATACAACAACAACAAACCTATGGTAAAGTGTGAAAAGAACAGAATCATATTTTCAGGACTTAGCATAGCAACTAAGAGAGAGCACCTACATTTTAAAGCACTCCTATCTTTGTCAGTGTTAGAATAAGTTTCAAGGAATCTTTTCAGACTCAGTGTTCAGTCACAGAGCTCAGCATAATGATTTTTTAAAGAAGTAATTAAGTGTGTGTGTGTGTGTGTGTGTGTGTGTGTGTGTGTGTGTATGTGTGTGTGTGAGAGGGAGAGAGAGAGAGAGAGAGAGAGAGAGAGAGAGAGAGAGACAGAGACAGAGAGAGACAGAGAGAGACAGAGAGAGACAGAGACAGAGAGAGAGAGAGACAGAGAGAGAGACAGAGAGAGAGAGAATATTCCAAAGCTAACCTATTGATCATCCTATTTTTGTAAAGACGCCTTTGAAGTGTTTTTTGCAGTGCCCTCTAGGTGGTGCTAACACTGCATCACTTTGGATTTTCAGCACAATGAAAACATTAATTTGCTATGAGATAATTTTTGACGTAAATGTAAAATGGTGCCCATTCGAACTCAGTAATGAAGCATGGTGCATTTCTACAGCTCCTAATTTGACTAGTTAAATGACTCCATTACGTGTCTAACAGACAGAAGCAAATAATTTCTGGTCAGTTGATGCTCACTTATCCGTATCATTTTACCCTGAAAATAAAGTCTCTAATCTACAATTTCTTTGTCTTAGTTTTTAAGATTATTAAAGCAAACATACTTAAATAATGCATATTAAACCCATACAAACTAACAATTAAGGCTCTGGAAGGCTTGGGTAAATCATATGTATATAATAGGGGAGGAGGAAAAAAATTAAATGGCCCCTCATAAATTAAATGAACACTTGCCCCTTTTATTAAGAATGGGGTGGGGAAATAGGATGAGCCTCAGGTTTCAAAAAAGCAACTCTCTCTTTCATGCCCATTGTCTTGTGGAGGCCAGGAAGAGGCTGCTGGCAAATCTGCCACTCTGTTTCACTTTCCCAACCAATACAACTTTGAAAATGTTTGGAAAAAATTCAGCATGGTGCCTGTCAATGAAGTAAAAATGCTGCTTTAATAAATATCAAGTGATGAATAATTTTGCCCTAAGGGGAAAAAATGGTTAATATTGAATCTTAATGTTCCTCATCTAAATGCTTTTTTCTTCCTGCTAAAAACAAGTTTAGAATTAAAGCATATCATTTTACACATATTGCATGCATATTAGCAAGACACAGCTGTGTATGTCCCCCTCTTAAGAGCCATATGATTAAGTTATGGGATATCATATAATCTAAACTCCCTTTCTATTGGTCACCTTTCACAGACAAAAGCTTTTTAGTTTTAAGTCTATTAAATGACAGAATGTCCAATTCTATAAATGTGTGAGTAATTATTATGAAACACCTGTGACTCTTATTTTAGTCCATACAACTCAATCTATAAATTGCCATTAAAACCATGCTCCATGGCTGGCCCTAGCTGACAACAAGAAAAACAGAAAAGCACTCAAGAGTTTGGAGCTGAGTGGCAGCTTTCAGTTAAGCACTTGGTAAGGTCAAGGGTCCTAGGGCCCTGTGACCCTCTGGAATTCTATGTCCTACCCTAGCCACCCTGGAACAGTGAGTTAAAGGAGCAGAGGGAGGGAGAGGCAGTGCCGTCTTTCCGTTTAGAGTTATGGACTGCAGGGGACATCAATATTCCAGATAACTATGTGGCTTATAACAGAGCCTCCAAGGTTTAGGGTATGATCTATTGGAATACAGCCACCATTTTGAAACTATAGCATTTTTTCCCCACATTGTTATTTCTGTTCTTAGTGCCTGAATCAAATAGTTAAAGCCAAGTCCACATGTGCAAATTGGTTTGAAAAAATATCAACATTATAATGCAGTCAAACTACCTGTTAGAAAACAGTCACTAACTTCTTTTATCCAAATAAACCATTATTGTACTGACATGTAGACATAACCTTTTTGCAGTTTTCCCCTACAACACAACTAGCTTTGTAGCCTTTCAAAAACAATCGTTTTCATTTGGGATACACTTAGTGCTGAACACACACGGTGTCTAGTATATTGTAGGTATATAAAATATTTTCTTTCATGCATCTCATGTCATTTCTCCCTGCCTTCTCCACCTCCACCCCCGCCTCTGGTTTCTAAAGATTTAGAGGCATTTAAGTTAAAGGTAGAATTTGACTTTTCTATTGAATTTAAAATGCACAAATAAAGAAGCTGAGCATTCAGTTCCACTATGTGGTGTTTGAGTTGCATGTTTGATAGCAAATGAAATGAGGTCAGATATGAAGGAAAGGTGAATTTAAGTAGATTTTTCCGTTAGGGGAGTGAGATAAACTGTGGGTGCTAAACCTCTTCATGCAATTCCTGGACAGGATACAATAGGCATGTGACTGAAGACTAGCATGTGGATGATTTCCATGTGGGCAGACTTTTTAGCTTGGGTTCTGAAAATAGATCCCCAAGATAAAGGAGATTCAAGATAATGTGCAAAGTAATGCCAGAGGTCCAAAGAGAAAAAGAGATAGCCCCCTTAAAGTATCCCATCCAGGGAAAGCTTAGAGACAACACCCATGATTACATGGAAAGTGAACCTCCACACTTAAACTGATTTCAGATGAAAGATCTCCAAAATCACATGTGGAAAACTTTATAACTCCACAAGAAAAATATCTTTCACAGGAGTGAATGCCAAGTTCCTCTTGTAAGCAGCTTCACTAAGGCTCCTCTAGCATATGATGTACCCCCCTTTGCAAAAGCCGATGGCATCAGAAACAGCTTAACTATTGGAAGGGTCAGCACTCCCTGCCCTGAATTCAGAATCCAAGGTATCAATCCTTTGAAGAGAAAAGACTGCCTCTTGAATCCAGGCCTTAGCTAGTTGGTGTTGGAGCTGGTTTTCAAAATGATTCCCCTTAAAATGTAAAGAGACAGAGAGAATGATTTATTGAGATAAGAGGTGGCTACTTCTAGAGAAAATGAAAAATAAATTAATTATTTGCCTCTGTGTCCATAAACGGGAGATGAGAGCAGATGCCAGCAGCAGAGAAGCATTTCCCAGAGAGGGGAAAACATTTCTGAAGGAAATCAGAATCATAGCAGAACAGGTGAGAAAGAAATTAGAGTGTCTGAAGACTGATAACTCCAGGACCAGATGGGAACCATCTTAGAATTTTTTTTTTTAAAAAGAGGAGGCAGGGAGACAGGGAACGATTAGCAAATGCCTTTAAAAAATGTCTTGGGAAACAGGAGAAGTACCAATGGACGAGAGGCCTAATGTAACACCTATATTTAATAACGGCTCTAGGGGAGATCAAGGAAATTAAACACCAGTAAGCTTGACTTCAGCAGTGGGGAAGATATTGGAAACACTAATCAGGGACAAAATAGGGAAAGTTATGATTTAATTAAAGATATTCAGCATGGATTCACAAAAGGGAGATCATACGTAACAAAACTAATAGAATATTTTGAAAAAAGTAACAAAAAGGAATTGAAGAGGGAAGCCAGGGGTATAATTTACTTGGACTTTAAGAAAGCTTTTGATGTGCTGCCTCACAAAAGACTAATCTACAGTGATGGGAAGTTTGGTTTGTGTATGGTGGGGGTGAGGGGAAGGGGATGAGGGGTAGAAGATGAATGAAGAATTGTCTTGGCTTTAGAAGGCAAAGGGTATTTGTGCGCATTAACACAAAAAGATTAGGATAGAGGGAGGGGACTGCTGGAATTTCCCAAGATCTGATTTTAAAAATTAATTCTTTTTTCTTTTCTTAAAAAAAAAACCCAAAACTTAGTGCATCAGTAACCATGAAGAAGAAATGTGATGAAATTTTCTCCAAGACATAAAACCTATGGGTATAGAGGAAAGGAACCTGCTAATGCTGAGAAGGGGGATAGAATTTGGAAAGGTTTCAGTGAAATATGGTGACTGTTTATGAAATATGAAAAATTGTGACAAAAGTATGTGTTGGGGAGGGGGGCAGAGAATAGTTCCAAATTATCCTAAATATTATTCTAGAAGTAGTGTGTGGGAGAAACAAGGAACATATAAGCAATTTTACTTATTGCAAAAATACCTGAGGCAGAGGGTCTTATTAGCACACCCTTACACACTCACACTCACCCCTCCACACATAGCTCTGGATGTCTAAATGGGCCAGTGAATAGAAACTTATATTTTAGTTTCAAAGGAAAAGAGTGAGAAACAACACTAGTTTAAAAAAAAAAAAAAAAAAAAAAAAAAAAAGGTTTACCTTATTCACCTCTCTGTAAGAACAGACACCATTAGGATAAAAAGAGGCAGGATCTTCCTAAACCATAAGACTGGCCATGTCACCTCTGAAACCTTGCTCAAATTCCTATAATGCTTCCTTAGGACTCATAGAATTCTTGTCTTAAAGACAGCTAGATGATGCAATGGATAAACAAGGGGCTTAGAGGTAGCAAGAGCTGAGTTCAAATCCACCTCAGACACTTAACAGCTATGCATCTATAAAATGGGAATTATGCTAGCTCTGTTTGGCTCATAATAGGTATTATATAAATATTTATTCCTTTCCTCATCATTTAAGTCTCAGGTGGCAAACTCATAGGCTAGGCCATAAACCTCCCTAGCAGGCCAGTATTAGATTAAAATGTAATTGGAAAATATTTAACAAAATAAATAAATTCCCAATAAGAAAAAAAAAATGTTATTTTGTGATTTTCTAAATCAACATGCAGCCCATAGGGATTCATTTCTATTTGAATTTGATGTCATTGATTTAAACTCTCCTGAGTCTAACTCCAGACTACAAGTCAAAATTTATTTCACATTTCTCCCCTCCACATAATCTATTCTCTAGTCAAACCAAATTGTTTGCTGTGATTTCAGTTCAGTATTATTTCTGCCTATGTATTTTTTGCACAACCCTCATACTTGGAATATACAATCTTCTTACCTCTGATCATAGGAGGTACTACCTCTTATGAGAAGCCTCCTCTGATCCCCTTTCTGAGAGTGTTCTGTCTCTGCTCAAATTATCACACATAATCTTGACTGTTATTGTGACATATCTCCTCGTTAGAATATAAGATCTTTGAGATCAGCAATCTGGTTTCATTTTGCCTTTGTATCTTGGTGTTTATTAAATGCTTGCTGTGTTGGATTCCATTGTGTTCAGGATTTGGATGATATTAGCATCAGAATATATAATCATTCGATTACTTAGTGCCCCAAAAGGATGGAGGCACAAAGTGACCATCTTTTGGAACTCAAAGCTAAGCCAGGTTTGAATTATTTCTTTGAAATATTGAAGTATATGGGATTTGTTTAGTAGGACTAGATCCAGCACGGCTCTCCAAGCATAGGTCAGAGCCAGCAACAAGTGAACATGAAATGGGACTAGACTTATAAAGACAATCCATAGAGAGAGTATGTGACAAATACATGGAGGCTAAAATACTCATAATGACCAGAAAAGTGGAACTAGAGAAAGTAAAAGATTCCTGAATCTTGTAAATGCTCTTAATGTGTGAATTTTACATATCTTAAGCAGTTGGTACTATAAATCTATGTGTATATCATTTGATGTTTTATATTAAAGTTGAAGCCCACAGAACCTATCTATAAAGTCTTATGGGATGCTCTGGGTCTTAAAAAGGATCTAGGTTGGATTTAGCCATTAATGGATAACTGTAGTCACAATGCTTTACCCTTCTCAATCCTAAAAAGAAAAGAATGAGATGAAATTTTCTTTGGTGTGTTTTAATAGTTATAAACCTACAAAATATAATTCTTTTATCTTCTATACACATTATCCTCAGATTATTTTTTTTTACTTACTAATGTCAATATATAATTTGTCCAGCATTTATTTTTTAGAAGATAATTTAGAATCCAGATCTATGATTCTAGGGGAATGAAAACATATGTAACTAGAGAAGAATATGTAAGACATTTCTTTTTCTGCACATCAAAATGGCTGAACCAATTCTTCTGAAATCTGTTTTTCTTCTACATTCTTCTTTTTCTTACTTCCTTCTTTCCTTTCTTTCTTGCTTCCTTCCTCTTTCCCTCCTTCCTTTCTTCTTTCTTTTTGTCCCTTTTCTTATTTTTCTCTATTTATTTAATGAAGACTCTTTTAAAAAGACATTACAATAATTTTTCCTTTTTATATATAACTAAATTCAGGAAATACATTAATTACCCAACAGCAGAACCTAGGGGACAGAGGGCCAGCTCTCAAAGATCTAGATTCTGGTCCATACTACTTGAGGCACCCTACAAGGAAAATTCATTTAACCTCTAAGTACTCCCAGGAAACTTTCTAATATTTTAAATTATTGATTAAGTTGCTAACTTTTTTTTGGTCTCCCAGGATCTCAGTTTACTCATCTGTAAAATGAGTGGTATTCTAGACGGTCTCTGAAATCCCATAAGTTCTAGTTGTATGATATGTACTTTGAGAGTCCTCCTGGTACGAATGAGATCACAGGCCATAACCAAAAAAGTTAAAGTGAAGATGATAGCCTATGACATAAAGATGAAGGCAAAAAAAGAAGGGAAAATAAAGGAAAACAGAAAACAAACCAACCAACCACCACATGTCTAACAAATACAGATTACTATCTAAAGAAAGCCAAGTGGGAATCAAATAAAAAAGAGGATGAAAGAGAGTAGGACTGAGATTTGTTTATAGCACTTAAACAGCTTAAGAAGAGAACATCTCAACTTCTTAGTTGTACAGTCTTGTTTTGGACTATCTTCTTTTACATGTTCTCATGGGGAATAGATTAAGTAGCAAAATTCTAAGGAAACAACATATAATATTTGCAATGTTTATCTAACATTTCTTAAAGTGATTTCTACCACTACACTGCTCATTTTTATACTGATAATTTTCAATGGAAAAAAAAGTCAGAAAAAAAGTGCTGGGCTTTTTCATGAAAATCCTCCTCCCTGAATCCCCAGAATTTTCAAACAAATAAACTTTGGTAAGTTCTATTATTATTGAAACAAATTTTTCTACTTATAGCAAAATCTATATATTAAAAACAGAGGGCAATTTTGTTTAAAAATAACTGATTCTGGGGCAGCTGGGTGGCACAATATATAGAGCACTGGAGAATGCTCTAGGGAATGAAGGATTTGAGCCTCAGACACTTACCCCCTACTAGCTATATGACCCTAGGCAAGTCACTTAACCCCAATTGTCTTGAAAAAAAAAAAAAGAAAGAAAGAAAAGAAAGAAAATAACTGATCCTAAGAATATGGACTTTTTGAATGAAAACAAAGGGTTAAAATACTTGTCTAGCTTTTCTCCTGAAAATCATTCATTGAGAATCATGTCAGTAAGATAAAATTAATCACTATGTGTAAAATTAAGATAATAATGAAATATTGATATTTCATATAAATGAAATATTATAGCAGCATTATGAAAGTTAGGAAAACCTCAATTGTTAAATAATTAGGGAAATATGTTGGAAAATTTTAAACAACCCCTATAGTCAATGCCACTCATATGGCTTTTTAATGGAATCCAAAATAAAATGAAAGGATTGAGTCTGAGAGGTTTTGTTTTTGCTTTGTCTTTATTCTTTCCATTGAATTTAGAAATATGGAAAAGCCACTAAAAATGCATTTTTCTTGCAAAATGCAATAAGGTAAGAAGAGTTTTCCATTTGAAAGCTGGTATCAAAGACCCAACTTTGGTGAAAAACTCAGATTTGTGAGCCCAGGAAAAGAGAAGAGAAGCCCTTAACATTGAATTCCCGAGGATCAAGGTAATCACTGAGCTATCCCAGTGCAAATATTTTATTAATTTATGCAAAGCTGGTTTTACTTATACAATCAAATCAGTTTCCGTAAATACCTTAAACATGTTTTTGATTTAAGATGTGAATTTCCCGAATTTTTTTTTTTAAAGGCTCAATTGAATAAGACTGCTTAGTACTGACATTAAAATGGGGGAGTGGGTGGGGAGGATTTGAATTTTTTGTTCAGGTTATATGTCCATAGGTATCAACTGGGCACCAGAAGGATAGACAGCAAACAATTTCTTGTCCAACTCCCTTCTCACTGTTGCCAACGATAAAGAAATCAATTCTAATTGCTATTTTACCAACTACATAATGATTTAAAAAAAAAAAGACATTTCTCTATTCAAGTTCTACACACATATGGGTGAATCATATGAATTATTAGTCCCTCAGACATATTTCTAGACCCCTTTCAGCACAAAGCATTGAAGTTTCCTTCAATGAGATGAAAAAACTGTCCCATTCTAGAGTATGGCCAACTAAGAACCTAGAGTCTGATCCCCGGACAGAGCATTTCATGCTAAAGGAAGGACAAATATGAGGATTAATAATCAAAACAAGTGTCTACTGTGTGAAAAGTGAACTAAGTACAGATAATAGTCTGGTATGCCCTAATGAAATTTCCTATTACTGAAAATTTTAAGACTAAATTTTGATAAGCTAAATTCTAGGCATACACTGGTGAATGTTTGTAAAACAAAAACCCTATTTGTAATGCAAAAGATAGTTTTATAAAATCACTCTTATTCCTATAAATTTGCATTTGAGGGGAGAGGAAAGTGCAAGATTTGATGCTGCTGGGATAAATATAAGTAGTTCATCAATATTATACAGTGATCAATGTTTGGAGCTCCAATGATCTTGTGATGAAGAGAGCCTAGAGAGAAGACTATAGGAACTGAATGTGGATCACAGCATAACATTCTCACTCTTTTTGTTGTTGTTCAATTGCATTTTGTTTTCTTATGCATTTACTTTCTTTTTTTGATCTGATTTCTCTAGTGCAATAAGAGAATTGTATAAATATGTTTATACATATTGGATTTAAAATATATTTTAACATGTTTAACATATGTTGGATTGTTTGTCATCTAGGAGAGGAAGTGGGGGGAAGGAGGAGAAAATCTGAAACACAAGGTTATGCAAGGGTCAATGTCAAACTATCCATGTATATGTTTTGAAAATAAAAAGCTTAAAATAAAAAAAAAAAAGTTGTTGAATTAAAATGATAGCTACAGAAATTCAACAATATTCTTTCATTTTTTCCATCCCCTAGGCCACAGGCAAACATTTGATACAGTCCTCCATTGCCAGGAAGGTTGTTGTTGTTTGTCCTTCATTTTCAAAGAAGACCAATGACATCATCTCAAGAAGTCCCACAGTCTCTCTTGTTCCATTAAAATCTTTACACAGATTTCTACACAAGGCTAATATCTGCCCAATTTCTCTGTAATTTGGCAGCAGGAACCAGAAAGGGAAAAGTCAAGTCTTTAAAAACAAATGTTTCCTCTCCTTGACATGCCATTTACTGCATCTGTGGCCATCCCACCTCCCCCCAAAAGAATTATCCTCCCATTCCACCATGTATATTCTTTCTTCACTTCCATTTCAGAGAATACCTGGTTTCCTTTAAGCAAAACTTTATAGCCTTTCCCAATTCCCCAGTTGTTATTTTCCTTTTTCTCTCTTACAAGTATTTTGTACTTTGTATTTACTTATCTGTGTACATGTTATATCCTTCAAGTAAATTGTATGCTCCTTGAGGGCTGAGACAAATTTGTTTTTGTCTGTGTATCTCCATTTGCTTGGCACAGTGCTTTGTACCTGTTATGCATGTATTCCAGGCTACCCCAAGAAAGATAAAGTGATTTTCACTTGGGTTGCAAAACTACATAATATTTTGTGTTACTTGTGAAATATAGTATGCTACTATGTCTCTGGCATTCATGGAACCACTCAATCAGTTTACTCTGACTCAGGCAAGTTGCAGCTATTTGTGGTGGTTGTCCTATTTCCCCAAGTAGATCATGAACCCTCTGAGGGCAGGAGCTGTTTATTTTACTTTGAGTATTCCCCAGAATGCTAACCACAAGCCTGAGGATATAGAAACTACTTAAGTGAATTAAATGCTATTTAATGTTTCTGTGTATTTTTCAAATGTGATTATTTTCTCTCTTTTTTTTTTTAATTACAAGGTTCTGAAGGGAAGGGGATCTTCCCCCCCCCCCCTTCCTCCAACTCCCAATAACACCAAATCTAAGCGCTATTTGAATTTAAGCTTGATTCAATGGAATCATGAGGTAGCCGGGTACATTTGAAGGAACAATGGGCTTTGAGGCAGCTGAGAAGTTAAAATCTCACCTCTTATATTTATGACATGTGTGACATGTGTGAGTAAAGCACTTAATCTTCCTGGTCCTCATTTTTTTCATCTGCAAAGTAAAGAGGTTGGCTTAGATGGCCTCTGTGTTCCCTTTCAGGTCTAGAACTATGAAACCTATGAGAAAGAGGGATTAAGCAAAAGGGGTTAATGATAACAATTACTACTGGTAACAAGATTTCTTGAGCCTACAAGGGATGTCCCGCCATCTGTCCCATGTTAAATGAATGCCCCTGCTGTACTGCCTCTATGGAATTCTGGAGTAAAGAGTTAGTTACTCTTTCTATGAAACCACATTTCCTATCCTCTATCCTATGATTATGGTTCTGGAATGGGGAAAATATGCAGCCACAAAGCAACCAAATATAAATGAAAGCTGATTGAAAACTGCAGGAGCTGCCTTTGGTAGGAAGAAGAATGAAGAAGTCTTCTCCACCACAGTTATGTAGTACTGCCTGGGGCTTCTGCAACCAAAATCCATTTCCAAGAGCTAGGGAAGAAGCTGGATTGAAGAAAGAGGAAAGGTACTTTCCACAAAAAGCTAAGACAATGGTTGCTAATAAATTCATAAAAACTTAGACTTAACAATGCCTTTAGCTGAATGCCACTAGACCAAAACTGCTTCTTCTTGTTGTTGTTGTTTTTCTGCCTCCCCTTCCTCTTTCCTCCTCCTCCTCCTCCTCTTCCTTCTCCTCCTACTTTTCTTTCTTCTTCTCTTCTTCCTCCTCCTTCTTCATCATAGGTCTCTTTGATAGTCAATCTGGTAAAGCCTATGGATGCCTTCTCAAAACTATATTTTTAAATGCATAAAATAAAATATACAGAATTACCAAGGAAACGTATTAGGTTGAAATACAGTCTATTATAAGAAACTGAGATCTAACATTGAGTCTAATAACTAAGGTAATTTCAAAGTAATGATGAGTGAAAATGAGATTTTGAGATTTTTGCCATAACTGTAATATGAAATGATAGTGTTTGTGATTTCTATAAGTGACAAAATCATGAGTATTGCTAATGTCACTGTACTTTGTTGTTTAAATTCATAGTCAAAGGAAATGCTCAATTTGAGTTAGAGATTAGTGAAAATAAGATTCATTTTTTTCTCCATACAAATTCATTAACACCTTCAAATTTCTCAACAGATCTCTTGGTGGTCTCTGATGGATTTTAGGCTAAGAACCCTTGATCTAGATATCTTGTGGACATATCATATTTTTACTTAAATTCTCACAGAAATGAGGTCTTCCCTATAGAGTCTAGGATGTAAGGAAGGAATTGTCTCCATCCCTCTCTGTCTCTCCCCCCATTCCTTTATATTCATCCTAATCAGAGACGGAAAAGAGAAGCAGAATCAAATCAGAGAATATATCACAGCAGATGCATAAATAAGATTTAAGAACTAGAGAAGAGCCATGGATCAGGCACTGGTTTCAGCCGGCTAGGCAGATGGGAGGCAGTGACCCATCTGAGCTCTGCCTGCTAATGAAGCCTGTCCAAGTCAATGCCCAGAGTTCAGGGTCAGGGTCAAAGAACTATGGTCAGAACAGGAATCTGGTTCGGTCACAAAATCTCAAAACAAGCTGATGAGCCAGGAAGAATTACTATAAATCCACAAATAAAAAGGCAAAGGATAAGGCCATGATCTAAAAATAATGCCTTCCTCTCTAGTACTTTCTGGCTACTCTGGGTTTATCTTTTATATATTGATTTTGGTACATGCTGTCTTTCCCCATTAGAACATAAGCCTTGTGAGGACAAGGATGGTTTTTGCTTTTTCTTTGTATCCCTAATACTTAATATCTGACCCACAGTAACCATTTAATAAATGCTTATGGATTGATTGATTGAAAGTAAGATTTTCTAGTCAAGCAGCTGTATTCCAGTGTCAGAACTGCTCTGGAGTAGAAAAATGTTGGGGTCTCCCATAGACTGATTTTTGAATTTACTAGAAGGGGGAAAATGATCATTCAAGTTATATCTACATATCTGGCTAAAAACTAGGATAAGGAAGTACATACAATATTATGGGAAAAAAAACAAGATTTTTTTTGCTTATCATTTTCAAGGCCACCATTATATTTGAGAAATTGGCTTAAATTTTAGCTTGTGATATAAAGATATTATCTAAGTGAGAAGTGAAAACTGAGAGGTGACTTTAATGAATACCTCCAAATGATGAAAGGTTTATTACCTGGGTAAGGAGATAAGCTGTCCTCTCACTAAGGACAGAACAAGAAGGAAGGGGTTTAAGCTCCAAGAAGAGGGATTTATATTAGACATTAAAAGAAGCTTCTTTGTCGTAAAGTTTGTCATGATGTTCTCTAGTAGCTTATTGAGGGAGATAACTATTTCCAAGGAAGAGAATATCAAGAGTTATGAATGTCAGGGCTGAAAGAACCTTTGAGATCACAAGACCAGAAATTTAGAGCTAGAAAGAACCTGGCATTATCTAGTCTACCTCCTTCTTTTTACAAATGGGGAACTGAAGGCCAGAGAAGTAAGAGCAATGGTTCAGAGCCACACAGTGAATTGGAGACTAAAACCGAAGTCTCAAATCCCAAATCCAAATTCTAACTGTAATACAGACAACTGGATCTATTATAGTGAATATTTTACATTTAAACAATGCCTAATTTTTTTTTCTTTTCTATTTCCCTTGTAATGTAGATATTATTTTATCTATTATGCTGGTAAAGAAACTGAGGTTCATAAGACTGAATGACTTGCTAAGAGAACTACAGGTAATAAATGTCAAAAGCAGTTGTCCTGATTCCTTGATTTTTCTCTCTTAGTTTTTGTTATAGTTCTCTAATCATCTTATCTATTTTTCTCAGCTCTAAAAGTCCAGAGTCTAAGCTCTACTTAGACAGCTAGGTGATGCACTAGACAAAGCATCTTTCCTGGTATCAGAAAGGCTCATTATACTGAGTTCAAATCTGACCTCAGAAATTTACTCAGAGTAGGCAAGTCACTCAACCCTGTTTCCTTAACCTATAAAATGAGCTGGAGAAGGAAATGGCAGAACATTTGAACATGACTGAAAACAACTGAACAACAATAAAAGAAGATTTCTATTATCCTTTCTAGTTGTAACAGTTCATCATCCTAATAAGACATAGGATCATAGATTTAGAGTCAAAAAGAAACCTTAGAAAAGAACTTGGGGATTCTTAGGTCATCTAGTCCTATTCCCTGTTATAGTTATAGTTAAGAATATAAGATTTGGAATGGGAAAATGGTTTATTCAAAGAATCAGCTAGTTACTGACAAAGTTAGAATTAGAATTCAAGGCTTCCAGAGTCTGAGATCAGTATTTTGCTGCTTAAATGGTCTAATTAAAGATCACTTGGAAGCATTATCATCAAATCATAGATTTAGAATGGGAAATAACCTTAGAGGCCAAAGCCAACATTTAGAGACTATTTCACATAAAAGGTAAGGAAGTTGAGGTCTAGAAATGTTGTAACTTGCAGAAAGTCACATGGGTAATAGGTGAACTAAAATTTGAACCCAATCACTTGGCTCTAAATTCACTGATCATTTTTTTTTTTTTTTTGCACCACACTTCCTAAGGAACATCTTGTGGTGGATTCTGACCCTATACAAATAGTCATTCTGTCTGGCCTGCTATTCTGATATTTTTGGGTGGTTCCCTGTACAGGTCCAAGCTGCACCCACCCACTCTGCAAGCAGCATGAAAGGATGCTAGGAACCCAGCAGGCACAAGGAGAGGCAGGCTCTCTCTACGGTGTCCTGCTGTTTTCAGGAACACTGTCCAAGTGACAGCGTATGGATGCGTGTATATATCTGCTGTCTTTGTAATGAAATGGTGATTCAAGGCAGTCCTGAAGCTCCTCTTTACACATCCACAAACTTATGCCATCCACAAGGAGGGCAGCTGCTCCACCAATCTGCCCTGTTTTTTTCAAATGAATTCTCTCTCTCTCTCTCTCTCTCTCTCTCTCTCTCTCTCTCTCTCTCTCTCTCTCTCTCATTCTCTCTCTCTCTCTCTCTCTCTCTCTCTCTCTCTCTCTCTCTCTCTCTCTCTCTCTGACTCTCTCTCTGTCTCTCTCTCTGTCTCTCTGTCTCTCTGTCTCTCTCTCTCTCTTTCTCTCTCTCACTCTCTGACTCTCTCTCTCTCTCTCTCTCTCTCTCTCTCTCTCTCTGTCTCTCTCTCTCTCTCTCTCTCTCTCTCTCTCTCTCTCTCTCTCTCTCTCTCTCTCTCCCTCTTTCTCTCTCTGTCTCTCCCCATTGTTTTTCTCTGTGACTGTGTGTGTATTTCTTTCCTTATCTCTCCCTGTCACTCTCTGTCTCTGCTTGTCTCTCTATCTTTGTCTCTTGATCTGTCTGTCTCGTCTATCTCTGTCTCTCTGTCTCTCTCTTTCTCTCTCTGTCTCTCTCTTTCTGTCTCTGTCTCTCTCCTTAAACACACCAAGGACACTCTTGGTAATCCTCCAGAACTCTAAAAACCACTAGGGTACTTTCTGGCTTTGGTAGCCCTCCCCCCTCTTCTACCCTACCTCCCTTCAGGCCAGACAGCATCCCAGGAGAAAAGGAATCAGAGCCGAAATTAACTGCAACCCCCAAGAAAGAGGATTTCTGGTTCAGGCATAAAGCCATCTTGGAGCACAGTTGTAACCATGCCCAGTTCCTTTGGTCTTGAACTGAATACTCTCCCTTCCTTTGTTCCCCCTCCCGCCTCATTTAAAAACAAATAAATGACTCTATTTGACTGTGATGCAAAAAACCAACCTTACTGTAGAGATACCTGCTCACCACAGTGGACGTTATGTGCCAATGCTGAGCTATCTCCAATACATGCCATATGCCCGTCTCTTTACTTAGATTATTATTATTTTTTTTTTTTGAAAAGGGAATCCTTTAGAGAATCTGATGTCCCAGCATACTTGGCAAGTCAGACAATGACACCAACACAATATGCGCAGGGATGATGGGTAGCTAGACAAATACATACACAACCCCCCTCCTTCCTACACTAATGCATAGTTTCCTATATTGTTTGACCTTACTCATCATCTACTTTATCTATGTACAGTAACTAAATTAAAATAAACTCAGTGCTAAAGAAACACAGCTGATTAAGACAGAATCAGGTCACACTTCTGATTGAATCACGCAACTAACTTTCTCACCCAGAATTTGGCCACGAAGACCACCCCCCCCACACACACACACACTTCTGGTTGTATTCTCTGAGTCACATACATAACCCAAGCATCTTTCACAGGCAAATGCATGGCTATACAAAGATGTCAGGAACCCATTTTCCTCTAACACGAACCAGAAAAAATCAGTGCTATTTTGTTATCTCAAGGGACTCTACAAACCCAGTAGGAAATGGAGAATTTGCTTGGCCACTCCTGGCATTCTCAAGAGCTCAAGGAAGTCTTCAGAGAAAGCCGGATACCTGTGCCTTTCTTGTTCTGCACGGGGCTGGCTACCTTGGTGAGCACTGGAGTGTGAGGGATTGTCGGATCCCAGCTAACCAAGGGAAGGGAAGGCTCTCAGACCAGCTAAGAGATATGCTGCCACCGGAAATGGTTCCAAGTTTTCATCTAGAGCGTGAGGAAGTATAAGGCTTCACCAGAGCCGCCCAAGCTCATCAGTTTTTCACTGACTAACTAGTATCTTAAGCTTGTCAAGTGCTTAGCAAGAGCTTTCCAAGGCAAGTTTGTAGCAAGCATATGGTAAACTCGTCCAGTCCATATGACTGGTTGAGCATCGACCACCACTGTTGATACAATATATCACTTCTTCTTCAATATTATGACAGCATTTGTCAATGAAAATTAAATTACTGTCAAACTTATCCTGCTAACTTACGGCACAACAATCAGAGGAAGCCAGCTCAGTGACTTAAGCCAATAAGACCTCTTCTAAATGCTCAACCAATTTACACGCTAGAGAGAAAGACCTTGCTATCTTATTTGTGACTTCAGTGCCAATGGGGATGAACAGCCAGATTTGGCCAAGGAGAGAATAGGAGATACTCAGTATAATCTAGACCACTGGTCTATATACTAAGGTACGTGTGTATTTGTGTTTGTGTGTGAGGATAGGTGTGAGGCAGTCAATATTTTATATAGGAAATAGCACCAAATGTTACATCCATGTGCTAGTTAAATAAAAATTTAAAATCACATCTTTAGAATCAAAAGACCATTCTGTTGTGTGTTTAAAATCTAATATTGATGTACTGAAGCAATCACATGGAACATATTCAAAAGAGAGATTAAGGCTGAAACGAATATTGGTTTCTTCCATACCTTTGAAAAATCTCTGCCTTTCATACCAGTGCCCAAGACTTACAGCACTAAGTCATTTATATTTTCCCAATAAAGGATTGCATTAACTATGCATATCTTTGGGTTTCAAAAAAAAAGTCTGAATTTGGAATCTCATATTTCTCTTTTTGAGCATTGCACTGGGAAGAGGCTTGGAGAAAGAAGACTGGCTGAGAGATTTACAGGCAGGTACATTGTGGGCAACACAAAGCTTATTTGCATCTAGTAATCATGGTAATAGTAACCATTTCTCATTTTATGCACACCCTTCCTCTTACCTTCCTCCCTTCCACCCCTCCCACCCCTAAAACCATGAATTCAATCTCCTCTACCATCTAAAGAAAATACCTCTGAATTGAGTCTGACTGATAGGATCAGTTTGGAATTTTTGCTTCTTTGTTATTTTTCCTCTGCACCTTTCATGAACAAATTTTCTCATTAATTTGAGCAGCCAGTGACTTCAGCAACATCAAACTGATTTTGACTGTTAGCATTGGCAAAGCTTATTGGAAGGAGTGATGATACTTTCTTTTTTTTTTATCAGGACAAATTTTCCTGCCTTTCTAGCATGATTTCTTGATACAATAATATTCTAGAGTAATGGTCAAAAGGGAAATTGTGGATGCCATTCCCACTTCGCATTAGATATTGTTTTATTTGTGGCTTGATATAACCAGAAAGATGGACGTGAAAAAGTCCCAAATGAACCCGGTTCCCATGACTTTGTGTGTAAGCACAACTGCAGAGTAGGGGCATACTTTGACAGCTGAGAAGGTGGAGGAACTCACTGGCCTTTTGAACCTGTGTGCACAGCTGGGAGCCATCTAGGTTGGAATGAGGCAAGGAGACATTTGTGGGCTCTAATTTCTATATGAACAGGAAGACTTATCTAACTTAGTCCTAGTCCCTAGGATTTGTTTGGGGAAACCCAGTTCATTTTGGTCATGGATTAACTGGAGGTCTGAAGGCTAGGTTCATCTCTCATTTTCAGCATTACCATTTAGGGACTAGGGAGAATGTCATCAGAAAGGAAGAGAAATGAACTTTGAGAGAAAATGTTGCTTTTGTTCTTTGAGTTTTCTCCCAGATGTGCATGAGCTATAGATCAGAGGAAATTCTTAAATGAAGAAGGGAGTTGAGCTTTTAAAGGAAGATGGGGTGGGACAGGGAGGAAGAAAGAAACAAAGATGCCAATCCAGGGAATGTTTCCCAGACCTTTTTTGCCACACCCATCAAAAAGTGAAGGAGCTGGTGAAAATTAGGTGGATTGAGCAGCTACAGCTCATTCATGTCTTTTTACTAAATTGGAAAGGACTGTCTCTTTATTAGATAAAGGTGTTAAACAAAAATTCCCAGACTGGATGATATAGTGTATGGGGCCCTGGCACTGGAATCAAGAGACCTGGTTGAAATCCCAGCCCCATCACTAAATTAGTATATAGCCATGTGTATATAATCTGTCCTCAGTTTCCTCATTTGTAAAATTGGTGGTAATAATACTTGCTTTATTTATCTCATGTAGTATTTCAAAATAATAATATATATATGACATGGAAAATTTATGAGTTTGTCTTTTCTGTGTGGGAGAACAAAATATTTGAGATTAATCTTACTCAACTGGAGAAAGAGATCACCAAACAATAATATCCTTCTCAGTCTTTAACCATTCCTGGACACTATAATTTGTAGAGGCTCATCTTGTGAAAGTAACAAGGATTAAGAACATACAATAATAGCTAACACTTGGATAATGCTTACTCTGTTATTTTTTCATCCTTCTAATAACCTTATTATTATTATTCCCATTTTACAGCTGAGGAAATTGAGGCAGAGAGGATATTATTTCATCTTCATAACAACTCTACTTTATTATGATCCTCACTTTGTAGATTAGGAAACTGAGGCAGAGAGGTAATTATTTTATCCTCATACCAACCCTATTATTACTCTGTTATTTTTTCATCCTTCTAATAACCTTATTATTATTATCCCCATTTTACAGATGAGAAAACTGAAGCAGAGAGGTTATTATTTCATCCTCATAACAACCCTATTATTAATTGTTATTGCTATTTTGCAGATGAGGAAACTGAGGCAGGGAAGTTAAGTGACTTGTCCAAGGTCACAAAGCTATTAAGTGCCTGAGAGCAGATTTGAATTCAAATCTTCCTTGGCTACAAGCCTACTGCTCTATCCACTGCACCACCTAGCAAAATGAGAACATATTAGAACTATGAAAAACTTTAATTATAGTAGATTTGTTGATAAGAGATATTTAACTGGAAAGGACCCTCGGCAATTGGCTTATCCAACCTCTTTATCTTACAGATGACAAAAAGGAGATGTATAGGAGGGAATGGACCTGCTCAAGCACTCATGGCAAGCTGGGAGAAGATCCCAAAGGAACATGTGTCTCTGGACTAATATGCAGTCCAGGGGCTCTCCCCAGCACTTCTCCTGGTTTCCTCTTGTGATACAAGATTGGTTTGCAGGGTGGGAAAAGACAGAGGGAATGAAATTGAGGTCTGAATGCTGAGTGTCACCCTGGCCATCCTGATTTCACTGACTCGACAGTCAGGTTTCAATCCCAAATCCAGTTTCCAGCACACAAAGAGGTATATGTTGGCAGTGAAACAAAAGCAATGTGGGTGGCAAGTAGCTGCAAATTTAAGCATGAGTGCTCTGGGTGTGGGGGCTTACACCTGATTACCAGATGCTTCAAGCAGATGGCAAGGGAAAAAAGAGAGAGCAAGGCTCATGGTTGTTTCAATGGGGTTACAAAAAGCACTGAATCTAGAGAGAGCAGAAAGAATGCTTGGCTGGCTATCCCAGGGACCGAGGCAGATCTGAGCACAGTAAGTGCTGTAAGTGAAGATTCCGAGGAAACCTTGAGTCCTCTGGAATAGAGGAGAACCTTATTTATTTATTTTGAACTAGAGATCTAAACAAGAAGAAGGCTTGGTACTGAAAAAAGAAGCTATGTTTTGACCACTGAAACAGCTTTAGGATTTCTTCTTTTGCTGATCACATGGAACAGCACAGGATGCATCTGTTATTTGATCCAGAAGGTGTCAATAAATGTGATTCATTTGCAAATTGGCTTTTCGGCAATTGGCTTGGTGAGCAATAAAAGGCAACTTGCATGTGGTGTTTAGACCTCATAACCTGCAACAGTGATTTAGGGGTTCTCCCAGTCATCCCAACCTGCCTTTTAGCCTAGCTCCAGAGTATACACCTCCACAGTGAAGTCCTAAGAGTAAATAGAATCCAAGTTTGGAAGGATAGCCCCATTAGAGCTCCTGGAGTACCAGAATTTTGTTGTGATATGTTTTTCTGTAGGGAAGGGATGGCCAGCCTTCTTTATTGGAGTCAGCTAGAGAAAGGGTGGGGCAAATATGTAATGCACAATCATTTTGTATAGACTATGTAGATGTCCAGATATTCTGGCACACACAATTAACTCTATATTACCCAAATCTTTTTGTGGATATCTTTTGTTTACACCTCACCCATGTGAGAAATATAATTTCCCACTATATCCATCTTCCTCCCCTCTTAGAGAGCTATTTGTCTATTTTTTTTTCTTAAAAAAGAATTTTTAAAAGAAAAAAAAAAAGTAATTTACCAAAGTTAACACACACAACAATAAGGTCAAATTTTATATGTATTGTTCCGTACCCATAGGTCCCTACCTCTGCAAATAAAAGAGAAAAATACATTCTCATATTTCTTCTTTGTTAGTTATTATACTTTAATAACATTCAACTTTGCTTTGTTTTGATGATCATTGCCACTATGTATTGTTTTCCTGGTTTTTCTTACTTTTTATCAGTTAAATAAATCTTTTCACCCTTTTTTGCATTCTTTTTACTCAACATTTCTTATGGGAGTATATTTAGTTTCTTGTGCTGTTCTTGTATATTTTTACATGATATTCTTTTTCTCACAGCCTAGACGAAGAATTCTTGGAAATCAGGAAGCATGTTTTCCACTTTTCTTGTGTCTCCAAAGAACCTGACATAAACTTGCATATGTAATAGTTTTAAGAAAGACTTGGTGAGTTAATTGATAAATTTCACCAAAGAGAGAGAGAGAGAGAGAGAGAAAGAGAGAGAGAGAGAGAGAGAGAGAGAGAGAGAGAGAGAGAGAGAGAGAGAGAGAGAGAGAGAAAGAGAGAGAAAGAGAGAGAGAGAGAGAGAGAGAGAGAGAGAGAGAGAGAGAGAGAGAGAGAGAAGAAGAAGAAGAAGAAGAAGAAGAAGAAGAAGAAGAAGAAGAAGAAGAAGAAGAAGAAGAAGAAGAGAAGAAGAAGAAGAAGGAGAAGAAGGAGAAGAAGGAGAAGAAGGAGAAGAAGGAGAAGAAGAAGAAGAAGAAGAAGAAGAAGAAGAAGAAGAAGAAGAAGAAGAAGAAGAAGAAGAAGAAGAAGAAGAAGAAGAAGAAGAAGAAGAAGAAGAAGAAGAAGAAGAAGAAGAAATTTTAGCCAATTTCCTACAGGTTATTCAATAAATTAATCATTCCCAAGCTAAAGCAATAATCTCTTGGGTCAAATTAATTGACTATGAGCCATGGTCACCAAGTACTTCCAGGTTTTCATCTTGATTTTGTCAAATGAATGTGTGAATGAATAAATAAATGATAGAACTGTGAATCAAAGATATTTCCTATGTCAGCAAAATCAGATAATTCAGAATCCACTTCATTTCTACTATGTGCTCTTTTGAGAATTGTGAGGAATAGAGAGGAATGCAAAAGAAAATCACAGGATTGTAAGATTTAGGGCTATGCAAGGAATTTTATAGCACAGCTAGGTGGCAAAAGCCTTGAGTCAGAAGAGAAGTTAAAATTTGTTCTCAAACATTTACTTACTAGCTGCCCTTGTCTAGTCACTTGTCCAAGTCACTTAAATCTCAGTTTCCTCATCTGTAACATGAACTGAAGAAGAAAATGGCAAACCCCTCCAGCATTCCTGCCAAGAAAATCCCAAGAGTGCCACCAAGTAGTTGTGTGACCTTGGACAAATCACTTAGACTCATTTATTCATTGGTAAAATAAGTAAAATGAACTAGATAATTTCTAGTATTTCAACACAAAAAGTTTATAAGTTATACACTAGTAGTTGTATGGAACATACAGGAACAATATCTATTCTTTCTTATTTCTTTGCCATGGGAAGGAAGGAAGGAAGGAAGGAAGGAAGGAAGGAAGGAAGGAAGGAAGGAAGGAAGGAAGGAAGGAAGGAAGGAAGGAAGGAAGGAAGGAAGGAAGGAAGGAAGGAAGAAAGGAAGGAAGGAAGGAAGGAAGAAAGAAAGAAAAGGAAAGAAAGAAAGGAAGGAAGGAAGGAAGGAAGGAAGGAAGGAAGGAAGGAAGGAAGGAAGGAAGAAGGAAAAGGAAAAGGAAAAAGGAAAAAGGAAAGGAAAAGGAAAAAGGAAAGACCATTTGCTCTGGGGCCATTATTTTCTCTTGTATCTTGTAGGATGGAAAAAAAGATAGTCTTGAGTTTCCCTGGATGAGAGATAATCCTAGACAAATCTTAACATTTATAGGAATAATCAAAGGACCTGCCTACTTTTTCCTAAGCTACCTCCACTCCCTCTCCCTCAGCCCTGCTTCCATAGTGCTCTGGGGAAGGGGTATGGGAAGTGATGGGGATAGGGTCAGGTTTGGAATGGCAGAGAGCATCCAGGTTGTGACCAGTTACAGTTACGCCAGACCCCAAGGCTCTTTCAGCACAGAGACAAGGATTAGCCCTGGTGTCCTGGATAGATTCCAGCTCAGATCATTTCATTTGGCCTACTTAGTGTTCCCTTAGGGTTTCCAGAGAATAGATTATTCATCACTGTCTGGGCTGCCCACATGCAGAGGATGGCTTCCACCCCAGAAGTGGCTGCATCCTATACTGCCTGGGTGACACATCTAGGATCTCCAGCCTCTGCAAATCTTTTTTGCAAAGATATTGGGAAAGAAGGGTGACAGGAGGGTGCCTGTTATTTCAAGGGGGCTTAATAGTAGGAATAGTTTGATTTGACCCTCACAAAGCCAGAAATCAAATAATCATGAACTACATCAACTACTCTTAAGGAAGGAAGATTCCTGGTCATATTCCCCCAAATCCCTGATGATTCATATATGTGACACAAGCTTCATCTTTCACAGAGTAGATCAGTAAAATCATATTCATCTTTCTAATCCTGCAGAAGGAGTTAGGCTCATTTCTCTAGGAGATCATATCTCTGAAGCTCAAATTTTAGAACTAGACAAGAATTCCCTAGGTGGAAAACAGAGAGGACAAAGATGTACAATATGGTGTCCACTGGTTTGTATAAAGTCCTTTGTGAAAGGAAAGTCACTCGCCCTATTGGGTCAACAAGACAAAATGGGAAGAGGAAAAAATGTAAAGAAGGGACATAATCCTTGCCATAGAGTAATGAAGGACCCAGAAGCCAAAGCAGAATTTCCCAAGAGGAGGAAAGGAGTTATTTTATAGACTATTGTTGAATATGAATATTGCCTCTTATACCCTCTTGTTCTGCCTTCCTTGATAATAATTGACATTTATGTAATCATATTTTGTTTTTTTTCAAATTACTTTGTGCACATTTAAACCTCACAACAAATCTACAAAGTAGGCACTAGGTATTATCTAAATTTTTACAGATGGGGAAACTGAGGTTCAGAAAGATTGAGCTACTTGATAATTAAATGACAGAAATTTTTTTTTTTTTTTTTTTTTTTATGACAGAAAATTTTAACCCAAGTCCTCCTATCTTAAGTTTCAAAAATCCAGCCATTATATAGCATTAATCTTAGTCTTAGGGCTAAGAAGAAGAGAAATGGTAGCTGTCTGGAAAAGGTGTGAGGACACCTCAGAGGGCTGAGATGAGTTCTAACAATGTGAAAAGGGGTATGCTGACCATATTTTGGTCAAAGGATTTTTTTTTTTTTTGGCTCAACACATCACTGACAATCTGGCCTCTCTCTGTCTCTCACTCTATGTCTCTCTTTCTCTCTGTGTCTGTCTTTGTCTCTCATTTCTCTCTTTGTGTTTCTGTCTCTCTATCTCTGCCTTTCTTTTTCTTTGTGTGTTTATCTCTCTGCTTCTGTCTCTATCTCTGTCTCTCTCTTTCCTTCCCCCTCCCTCCCTTCCTCTCCCTCTTTCTCCTCTCCCTCTTTCTCCTCTCCCTCTCCATGTCTTCCTTATTCTGCTTTTATCTGTCACTTCCTTCGACCATCTCTATCTTTCTCTCTGTCTCTGCTTCTTTGTCTTCCTCTCCCCCTCTATCTCTTTGTCATTTTCTCTTATCCTTCCTCTCTCTCTTTCTTTCCTTCCCTTTTGTTTCTCTTTGTTCCCTGGCCTTCTACTTTCTCTCTATTTCTGTCCATTCATCTCCCTCTCTTTGTCTCCCTCATTTCTCTCATTTCTCTATCCTTCTCCCTTAAAATTGCAGCAGTTTGGCAGATTCTTAATAATCTATGGATCCATTTAAAACACCAACACCAACACCAACAACCATCACCAAGAAATGTGATGCATAGAGTTGGATATATTTTGAATACAAAGCAGGCTGTGGAAGAACAATGTTCTTGCAAGAAGCAACTCTGGCTTCCTCTGGCCTCTCATCTCTAGCGTTCTAATCATTATAGTACATCCGCTCAGCATTACTTTTCCTTCTGCACAAATAATTAAGAAACACCTGTGTTCTCTCAGTCAGTGTGACACACTGTGAAAAGCCACCCTCACTCCCCAAATCCAGCCTGGGCTTTTCCAGGCCGAACAAGGGCAGCTTGCTGCCCAGGGCCGAAGCCTTATCAGGGGGGAAAAAAAACACCAGAAAAGGGTATCTGGAGCAAAACCGAAAATTAATCTGCTTCAAAATGGCCGAAGCCCCCATACAACTTTGAAATCTGAATAAACTCCTGGAGGTGATTCTTTGCCAACACTTACTCCTATGCCAGCTTTCTCACAAACGAACAGCTTGTATCCCCATGAAAATCAATGGATGGAACAAATTGTATTAAATTATGTAAAATGATACTAAAGAGCACAATCTACCAGTAAAAAGGGAAAAAAATTAAACCCCCAGAAAATCTTGTTTTAATAAATCTGGCAAAATTATAGAAGACAATTAGGAGAAAAATGCTAGATTTTCATTATACTTAAAGGCGTGTCTCATGGCCATAAGGAAAGAAGAGATATTTATCTTTTCACAGGTCAGATCAGTATAAATCTTTTGTGCCTTTGACACCTGTGAGTTATTTTGCCCACTTCACACACTATAAGAGAGAAAGCTCATATCTCAGCACCCTTGGATGGGCACAAACTGGCCCAGGCTGCAGAAACTAATGCACATTTTTTTTGGAACCAAATTTTCCTCTCTTTCACATGGATTTTTTTTTTCTCCTTTGGTAAATAACTGTAATTAGAACTGAACTTGCAATATAACCTCTTGCCTATAAGCGGAAAAAAACATTTAAAAATATTTTAGCCACTTCCATCTTTTCAATACCCTCCAACAGCTGCCAATTCCTGTTTTCTTTTTTCTTTTTTTTTTTAATTTAGGAATTTTTCAGTTACATGGTGATCAATGGGTCAAGTGGTCTGATCCACCCAGGCTGAGAGCTGGGGCTGGTTTGGGCCAACTTTTAGTAGATACCTAGGTCAGACACATCATCCTGCAAGACTCTACTACACAAAAGGGCAGTCATCTTAAACAAGTCACTTACTGTTTCTGAATCTCTAACTCATCATCTATAAAATGGGGATGGGGAGATTTAGGGATGAGTTGAACTAGATAATATTATGTTCTAGATAAATTTCATGGTATTTACACACATATATTGTATCTAGGTTTTATTGTAACACATGTAAAATGTATGGGATTGCCTGTCATCGGGGGGAGGGAGTAGAGGGAGGGAGGGGATAATTTGGAAAAATGAATACAAGGGATAATATTATTAAAAAAATTACTCATGCATATATACTGTGGAAAAAAAAATTTAAATAAATTAAAAAAAAAATAAAATAAAATAAAATAAATTTCAAGAGTCTGAGAAATAACTATATGAGAATATAAAATGATAGGTAAAAAAGTGAAACCATTTAAGCAATTGGTTTATTTCCAACAACTAGCTAAAATATGAAATTGAATAATTGATGCTCAGCCATTATAAATCAAAGAAATCAAATATATATTAAGCATCTACTTTATGCAGAGCACTGTACCAGGCACTGGAGGAGATATAAATATTGATAACATATAGTATCTGTCCTCAAGAAGCTTAGGAAAAATAAGACAAAGTCCCAAAAGCTATGACTAGAGGGAGAATTCTTAAACAATCAAAGGATAGAGATCATTAAAAAAATAAAAATAAACAATTTCAATTACATATAATTGAATAGTTTTATATAAATAGTATCAGTGCAAGTAGATTTAAAAAAGAAGCTACAGATGGGGGAAGCCTCTAATAAGGATCTGATAATCAAGGAATGTAGGAAACCAATAAAAGTATTATATGTAAATATATAAATCTTAAATAAAGACCAAGTGACACTCTCTAATAAGTAAGTGATCAAGGAACATGAACAAATAGTTCTCAAAAGAAGAATGTCAAACCATTGCTCACAACCATAGGAACAATTGCTCCAACACCCTAAGAAGAGAAATATATGCTGAAATAATTATGAGGTTTCAATTCATACCTAGCAAATTGACCAAGATTACAAAGGATGAAAATAGTCACTGTTGGAAAAGCCTAGGAAAGGTAGGCAAACTAAAGGCCTATCTATGAATATTTTCATTCTACCAAACAATTTGGAATCATCATGGAAAAAAAGTAACTAAACTTATTACCCAAAGCCTCTGCAGAAAGATATAAGCCCTGAAGAGGTCAGAGATAGGAAGAAATGTCCCATATACACTAAAATATTTATAGAAAAATATTAATATTTTTTGTGGTTGCAAAGCATTGGAAACAAAATAGAGGTCTATTGATTGAGAAGTGGACAAACAAAATGTAGTACATATATTATATATATGGAATATTATTATATCATAAAAAGTAATAAGCTTGTAGAATTCAAAGCTACATTAGAAAACATATAAAATGATGCAGAAGTAAGGAAGTAGTACCATGAAAGCTATCACATAAAGACTACAATGTGTGCATTCAAATAACAATAACAAAATAAATCAGACTGTGTAATTATATTGATCAATCTAGTGCTCCTAGAAGAGACTGTAAAATTCACTTCCCACCTTTCAAGTAGAATTGTGAGATTATGGGTATAAAACTTTGTAGAAGTCAAATAGTTAATTAATTAAAACTATTTTCTTATTTTTTTCTTCCTTTATGGTGAGGCAGTATCAGAATAAAAAAGTGTACCCAATTTGGAATTAGAGAATCAGAGTTCAAATTCCACTCTGTGTGACTATGGGCAAATCATTTGACTTTACCTGCCTTTAGCTCCCTCAACTCTAAAATGAGACTAATGAATTATATGGCCTAGACAGTCCTTTCTAGGTCTAAATTGATGATGCTATTATGTTATGACTTACTGATAAGAACAGTTTCTATTTGGAAACAGAAGATATCAAAAAAAATTTAAAAGAAACAAATTTAAAAAGAAGAGAGCTGCAAATAATTTCAATATCAAATAACACCTTCTTTACATCCTTTTTATGCTGATACTTTTCATAGTCTATGAGACATCTGACTGGGGGGAGGGGGAATGAGGTGGGGAGGAAGAATTAGAAAAGGCTTCATGATGTAGGAAGGGTTTTGACAAGTTGTCAGAGTTTCAAATCATATTTAAATCAAATGTATGAGGAGGCATTACAAAAAAAGATTCATTATAGGTGTTTAAATAGATAATGGGAGAGAGGAAGGGCATGATTCACTTTGCTATTTAGCAGATGCAGGTTTTGATTTACTGGACTTTCTTAAAGTGGGGTAGATTTGTATGGCACAATGATTAGAGTTCATCTTCTTCCTAACTGCCTGTTCACGTGTGATATCCTACGTCTTCCTATTCCTAGAATTATCAAAACAATATTATTTTTTAAATGATCCTAACATTGTCAGAATTTCCTTCTCCTCTCCAACTTATCATCAGGCCAAGTCATCTTGTCCTATCCCCAGTACCAATCTTCATCCAATTTGGCACGTTGCTCAGA
Organism: Sminthopsis crassicaudata; assembly: GCF_048593235.1. Lineage (NCBI taxonomy): Eukaryota > Metazoa > Chordata > Mammalia > Dasyuromorphia > Dasyuridae > Sminthopsis > Sminthopsis crassicaudata. Next base: position 477,592,472 of record NC_133618.1, read on the forward strand.
TGATGGAATAATTCTAATATAATGCCATTCCAATGTAGACATGAAACTTTAGGAGCAACTGGCTTCTATGATAAATCATTTACCTGTCTTGGTCAGCAGTCGTCCTTATACCCATCACTGAGTCATCATTTCCAGTTCCCCCGTCTGGCTTCCTTCCAGTAGCCAAAAGAGCAGGTCCTATTGCAGTCAGCCAACCAAATGGAGTTATAAGCCCAACTGATGTACTACCCAGGAAACCCTAGACATCAGGCACGCCAGACACTTTCCATGGTCAACAATGTGTGTACTAGCCCCTAAATAATAACAATGAATTGCTATATAGAAGTAGCTATAATCAAGAGAAAACACATTCTTCTAGCTTGCAAATCACTTTGTCTCTCTAGCCTCAGTTTCCTTTTCTATAAAAGGGGACTTGAGAATGATGATCTTTAAAAATCTTTCTGGTTCTAAATATATGGTCCTATATTAACCTTTCAATCTCCTTCTCTGCTCAAATAAGTAAGGAGATAAAAATGTAGTAAAAGGGAGGATGGGGATAAGGAAAGGAATTCTAAGAAGGTTTAGTCTGTTCCACAGGTAGTCTGGGATACCATCTTCCAGGAAACAGTTCAAAGCATTTTCTAGGACCTCAGGAAATTCTTGGTTTTTCCTTGCTCTTAAAAAGAGAAGTAAGGATAGAATATAGAACCCTTCCAGATAACCTAGGATCCAGAATCTACTGTTCTTGGGGAAATCTCTGTTGCCATCCATGGAGTCAGATTCTTCCATACTCAAGCAATATTTTGACGAGTTGACTCACAAGAATTTTTCATAATCTTAACAAAAAAAGAAAATTAGTATTGCTCCCCATGTCCCCTTAATAAGAATCAAGACTAAAGTTATCTCGGGTTTCAGTTAAATTGAATTCAATAGTCATTTAAAATATATAAATGAATGAATAAATAAATATTATATATGTGTGTATTCTGTACTAAGTACTATTCTGTACTAAGTATAGTCTTAACACAGTTATAAAATAATCTAATGTTTCCAAGGCACTTTCTTCAAAACAATCCTTTGAGGAAGGAAATTCAAGAATTGATATATCCCCATTTTATAAATGAGGAAACTGAAGTTCAATAAATTGATCAGGCTTCCATAGATAATAAAATATAACCAATCATTCAATAAAGTCATGTGCTTATCATGTGCCAATTATTGTGTAGCTTCTGGGGATAAATTTCAAAAGTGGTTGCAATAGTTGCAATAGTTCTTGCCCTCAGTTTACAATCCAGTGGAGGAGACCGATATGTGTACCTATGAGTGAATATTTATCTGTATCTATATGTTTATATACATATCTATGAATAATATATACATGCAACTTAAATCCAGGAAGAGGTATACTTATAAGAAAGAAACTAAGAAAGACTCCAATAAAGAAAGTTATGCTTGAGCTAAATGAAAGGAAACCAGAAATTCCAGGAAACAGTGAGGAAAAAGGAATGCACTCCAACCATGGAGGCACAACCACTACAAAGGCATAGAGAAGGAGATGAAGCAACATCTGTCAAACAGTGAGTAGATCAGGAAAGCTGGAATGCAAGGAGGGGTAAAGTAAAAGAAGTCTGAAGGTTGGAGGGGACTAGATTATGAAGAATGTTAATGTCATGGTATTATATCTGCTCCTGGAGACATCAGAAAGCTACAGGAGTTTGCTGAGTGGTGATGGAAAGTAAGGAGTGGAAGGCAATAACCAAATCTGTACTTTAAGAAAATCAATCACTTTGGCAGGTGTGGGGAGGATGAATTGGAAAGAGGAAAGACTTGAAGTACGGACACCAAATAGTAGGCTGTTGAAATAGCCCAGGTTGAATAGTAAGGAGGACCTGAAAAAGGATGGTAACTGTGTGAATGTAAATGTGTAGAGAAAAAAAAAAAAAAAAAAAAACAATAACATTTAGCTTGGATATATGGATGAATGAAAGCAGGGACTTGAAGATGACTCCAAGCTGACTGACAGGAATCTGTTGCTTCCCAATAGTAACAGGAAAGTTGGAAACCAGGGGTGTGTGTGTGTGTGTGTGTGTGTGTGTGTGTGTGTGTGTGTATGTGTAGGGGAGTTGAATAATGAGTTTTGTTTGAGACATGTTGTATTTGAGACACCTTTTCGAGATCCAATTTTAAATGTCCAATACTGATCTCAAGGTGATCTCAAGATGTTTTTTTTTATCCCATGGGAGCATAAAGTCATTAAGACATAGTATAGAGGGGGAAAAAAGAAGAGGACCTGTTAGGTTCTTACTAAGTGCTAAATTGGTACTTAACAATTCTCTAGTTCACACCTTTGGTTCGGCCTTTAAGGGGAGTTTACCCCTTTGAACTTCAGAGGAGGAGTTTACATATGAAAAGGAATTTACACAACCTTTAACAGGAGCAAGTTCATCCGATTTCCCTCTGGGGCAGGCAGCAGGTTTCAGCAGAGTCCTCCACAATTATGATTGGTCATTGTGTTGATCAGAATTTTTAAGTGTTTCTCTTCATGATGTTTTTTATTGTGCAACCCATTCTACAGGTTCTGATCACTCTATGTCAGTTCATAGAAGTCTTTCCAGGATTCTCTGAAAACCCTCTTGCATCATTTCTTAGAGCACCATAGTATTCCATCATCTTTATACCCCATAACAGTCGTTCCCCAATTGATGGATGTTCTATCAGTTTCCAGTTCTTTGCTACCACAAAACGAGCTGCTCTCAGTATTGGTGTAGATATATGCCACAAATTCTTGGGGGAAGCTTGCTGTTAACGAGTGTGATCTGGATGAAAATCAAGCAAAGGAAACCTAGGCGTTGTAAGGCAGATAGAAAAGATAATCATAAGAAAGAAGTGTTCTCAAGAGAAGAAAACATCTTAGAGAGGAAAGGAGTGGTTCATAATCCCAAGTATTGCAAAGATCAAGAAGAATTGGGAAGAGACTACTTGTTGGTTAAAAGATCACTGGTAACTGGGAAAAGCAGTTTCAGACCAGATTTCAGAAGATTTAGAAAAGAATAAAAAGTGGAAGCTTTGAGTATAGCCAGCTTTGGGGAAGATTTTGTTTGTGAAGAGACAGATAATAGATAAAATAAGGATGTAAAGGTTTTGTGAAAATGGAGGAAACTTGAGCATGTTTGTAGGAAACAGTGAAGGAGTCAGTAGATAGGAAGTTGAAGATTAGAGTACTATGGGGGTTGCAATGATAGAAGGGAAGATTGGTAATGTGGAACAGAAGTCAAAAAGTGATATCAAGAGTACATATAAATGGATTGGTTTTATAAAGAGAAATATGTCCTTTTCATCAGAGACCAGAAAAAAAAAAAAGAGGAAATGGTATGGAGTGATATCAGGAGACTGTGAGATGAAGAGAAGGGCTTGTCAGATGAAGAGGGAAAAGGTAGAAAGAGTATAAAGAGTTTTTGGTTCTCAGTTTTTGTTCAGTTGTTTTTTCAGTCGTATCTGACTCTTCATGAGCACATTTGGGTTTTCTTGGTAAAGACACTAAAATGCTTTTCCAGTTCATTTTACAGATGAGGAAACTGAAGCAAACAGGGTGATGTGACTTGCCTAGGCTCACATAGCTAGGAAGTGTCTGAGGCAGGATTTAAACTCAGAAAGAGGAAATAAGACTTCCTAACTCCAGGTTTGGAACTATTCACTGACCACCTAGCTACCAGTGGATAATCTTGATTTTTTTTTTTTTTTCCATAAAGTATTAAACAACAACCTCAACTGAAAGGGTGAGGGGAGCTAAGAGAGCATTAAGAAGGAAAGAGATTTACACTAGTCATTTTGGGAGGGACAATATTTGGTCAATTGGTAAGGAGTAAAAGGATTACCTTGCTTTGGCCAGGACCTACTTAAGATTAGAAAAATTTATGGTGGATCCTATGGGTGTGGGGCCTTCTCTAGTTCTCTGGAGACCAGAGTAGGATGGGAAGGAAGGCTTTTTGGTGGGAACAATCTAGGATTAGAGTTTGGCCAAGAATGAGCAACAAAAGGACTAGGGAGCAAGGTAGTCAAGAACAAAAGAGAAAAGTAGGTCAGAAACAGAATTCAAACTAAGATCTCCTAACTCAAGGCCAAATTTTTTTCCACTATATCACTCTGCCAGACTTTATCTTATCATAATACAGTTCATTATGGATGTATAGATTTAGAGCTGAAAAATAAAGGTCACCTAGTCCAACCTCCTTATTTAATTTTTTAAATTAAATTATAAATTTATTAATATATTTTGTTTTTATATCACTGACATTTCTGAATTTATGACTTCTAACTCTATATACATACCTTCAAATCCAAAAAAGTTATCCTTTTAAAGGGGGAGGAGAGGGAGTTAGGGAAAAAGCAGTTCATTTAAGCCAACCAAATGAATCTGACATTACATGCAGTGTTTCACAGCAATTGTCCCCCTCCTTGGTAAAGAAAAAAGGGAAGGCATTTTCTCCTCTCTTGTTGGAGAGCCAGAAAGACTGTTATAATCACATGATGTTTTTGGAGGAAAGGATAATCCCAAATACAACCGAGAAGGAGAGTTTAAGAAAGATAAGAACTGGGACTAAAGATCACTGGTAACTTGGGAGAGAAGTTGTTGATCTTTGATTTGCATTCTTCTAATCAAGTTTATTTATTTTCTGATTCTGTTCATTTTATTTTGCATCAGTCCTTATAAGTCCTCCCATGCTTCTATTCATTCTTCATATTCATCCTTTCTAAGGTTACAGAAACATTATATTATATTCTTGTACCACAGTTTTTTGTTTGTTTGGGGTTTTTTATCCATTTCCTCAGCTCCGGTGCCTCTATCTTCTCTCTATAATTATTTGCTACTTCAAAATGGGCTGTTATGTATATTTTGGTACACATGAACCTACTTTGTTTTAAAGATGAGGGACTTCAGGCTCTGAGTTTATAGGGTTTTCCCCATCACATGGAACTAGGATTTGGATCTAATTCTGTCCATAAAACTCAAATATTTCTATCCAATTCTACTATCCCCACACCAAATATACCCAAATTGATAAAAAGGTAGTTCTGAAGAGGTCCAGGTCATGAATGTTGCATTTTTCCTGGTCTTGAACTCATGCAGGAGGAGAAACCAGGGATAATTTCTCCTGGCAATGGAAACCATGGAAATGAGGTTAATAAAATACTTCACTGAAAAGGGTGGAGGTCAGAAGATAGAGATCAATGATTGGCAGTTAGTAGGGGGGCCAGTGAAGAACTTGCAATCAGGAGGACTTGAGTTCAAAATCTGTTTTAGTCACCAACTAGTTGTGTGATCCTTAACCTCTGAAGCTTCAGTTTTCCCATCTGTAGAATGGAAATAATAATAGCACCTACCTCCACGGGGTTATTGTGAAGATCAAATGAGATAATGTATTTGCAGTTCTTTGCAAACCTTAAAGTGCCATATAATTGTTAGCTATTATTATCCTGAGGTCTAGCAAAGAAATCAGAGAAATCTCCAAGCATTTTCATGCTTCTTTCTGTTTCAACCACAACATCCTGCATATCTTCAAGTGAAAGGGACATTCTCCCACTTCCTATTCCTCCGGGAATACATGCTCTAGACAACAGACGCTTCAGAACAGGCCTTTAAGAGTTAATCTCAGCTTCACAAATGGAGTTTCCTCCCTCTGAGACCCAGTTGCCATTGACAGCCTACCCTTGTGACTCACAACAGCTGGAGTCTCTAAACTGGCAGCAGCACAGTATGGCATCAGGAAATTTCGGGTAAAAAACATATAAAAAATAAAAATCATCCCAATAAACTCTGAAAATACAGAGGTGTAAAGCACTGTGTCCCAAAAAAGCCTCCTGCTAGAGAAACTATTTTTAAAAAGACTATTAAGAGGTGTGAAAGTGAAGCTGTCTATTATGTTTCTAAAGAAAGGAACCAAAGCTTACTTTTGCTAACAACAAATTTAGAGTGACCACTTTTGACAGACAGTTAGCGCAAGGTCACTGCTTGTTAGCCGGCTCCAGGCCAAGAATGCCTCCTGGGTGTAAATTATAGAACTTTGAACGTTAGGTTGCCCAAACAATTGAGAGGAAAATTGAACTGGCCTAAACACTGTTGGTTCATAGAATCTGAATTAAGCTTGAACTTTGCTGATGTCTCTTAGATTTTGCTCCTGCTAAACACCACTTACATTTGCATCATTAGTCCCCTTCCTAGTAAAAGTACAGCTGCTGTATTTACTGCTTTTATATACAGCAAATTGCCCCCCCCCAATCAAAATAAATACCAGAGAATCTATTCTTTTCATATGCCTATATGCCAGTTAAAAGCTTATGGAAATGACTCACACATACACATATTCTCTCTTTTTTCCATCTCCCTGTTCCCTCTTTTTCCATCCCCTCTTTCTTTGCCTCCCTCTCCCCTCCTCTTCTTCCTTTCTTTTCTCCTTACTCCCCTCCTCTCCTCTCTTCTAGGGCCTTCCCTCCTCCTCTCCTTTCCCTTTTTCTCTCCTGCCCTATTGCACTTCCCTTTCCTTCCCCTCCCCCTTTTCCTCTTCTTTTTTCTTCTTTTCTCTATCCATTTTATCCCCTTTCCCTTCCACTCCCCCCATTCCCTTCCTTCTCTTCCCCATCTATAAATTTTGTTTAGTTTGAGTCCTGAGCTTGAATTGACTTAATAAATAATTCTTTGTTATAACTAAAAATGTGTAGCCAACTTAGTGATAAATCTTTGTGATTTCAGCTTAACGGTTCCTAGGTCAAGAGGTTGCTTTGGCCAGAAACCCTGAAGATCTTCTCTTCCCATATTTATTTACTTATTTATTTAGTTGTTTTTGTTTTTTGTTTTTGGTTTTTTTTTGACTAAGTGAAAAAAGAGATTCTTTACCTTAATTGCTAATTACTCTTGATCACTGAATGGATGCAGCCTCACTCAGATCTGTTAAAGACCTTACTTAAGACCACAGTTTAAACAGACCAAGATCTCCCCCTGCATCTAGGGCCATCTCTAGTCGTCCTGATCTATGTGTTGCCACTGGACCCAGAGGGCTCTGGAGGAGAAGGTGAGGGGGGGGTGACCTTGCCCAGCCTCCCTCACTTAAGTCCAATTCGCTTGCATGTCATGGTCCTCATTGAGAATGAAGGAGAAATAAGGTCAAAGGGTGTATATTCAGACCCATATCTGCAGTCTGATCTTGACAGGTTCTATCAGACTTTGTACTTAGCATGGCCTTTAAGAATTCCATGCCCAACGGAGACACCAGAGTCGGTCTCTAAAGAAGTTCTTTCACAATAGAAGGAAAAATGGAATTTTGAAGTAGAGAAGTTTACATTAGATTAATTTTTATTATTATTGTCTCTCTGAACTTTGAAACTCTTCTGAAAAGTATTAAGGGGAAGGAAAGGGAATGAATATTTTAAAAGCACCTACCATGTGTCAGGGTAGGTACTTCAGGCAAGTATTTGACACATATTATATCATTTGATCCTCAAAACAATCCTGTGAGGTAGGCACTATTATTACCCACATTTTATGGTTGAAGAAACTGAAGCAGTCAATGGTTAAGGGACTTATTCAGGGTCACACAGCTAATAAGTGTCTGTGGGCTGGATTTAAATTTCTTTCTTTCTGACTCAAGACCAAATGTTCTTTTTATCCCTTGCACAACCTTGTTGCCTCTAAGTAGAAAGCTGGGCCATTACAACCCAAAGAAGGCAGACATGGAAAAAGCTAAATATTTAATACTAAGCCATAAAACAATTTCTGATCCTGAAAGGAAGATCAAGGGAGGGGAAAAAATGTCATTTTGAATGAGTATCAGCGGTCTCTAGATATTTCTGACAGTCTTGTTGTCTTTGAATTTGGCAATGTGTATGTCTTGGGGGATAGGGAGCAGAATTCAAGTGCCCACCCCATGGGGAAACACCATCCCACTGCCAACAACTCTATAGTCCCAGTTTTGTGCCCATATTTATTTAAACATTGTCAGTTTTAAAACAAAAACAAAACTGCATTATTATGCTGGGTTATCACTGGCAGTTATAAAGATAATATCTGGAAAACAGAGGTAGTATTTCTGGACAGCATTCAAAAGAAGGGGAGGTCTCTACAGCTCAAAGTTCATTTATTGTCAACTCTTATATGTGACCCCACAGATCATCTCAATTCTAGTTGTTTTTCCTCTAACCAAAAGTGGTCACACAGAAACAAGTTGTGCTTTTACTTCCAGTGTCCAAAGATCCCCTATTTTGTAGAGACACTTTCCCAGATCCCATGCTCCTTTCCACATACCCCTTATTGGGCTGAGATAGTGGGTGTTAAAGGACGCTTTCACAGCCTTGTTTTTGCCTATGAAAAATGATCAGATTTCCTGGACACAGTCTAAATGTCAATACATAGCAAATCTGCCCAAAAGGCTCTGTATTACTTGTCTTATAACTGACATAAAAACTTAAATCTGATCTTTAACAAGATACCTAACAATAAGTTATCTCTAACAATAGCCTAAAATCTGGTTGATTTCACCTTCTGCTTTTCACTTTTCACAATCCTCAAATCTAGTATCTCAATATTCTAAGAATGATTTTGCTGCTCTGACTTGAGGTCTTTGCTGTTCTTCCCATCCGCTAAAACCTTCTTTTCCAAGATTACTTAATATTTTATCTTCTTTAGAAGGATATAAATTCCTAGAAGACAGATTCTATTTCATTTTTGTTGCTAAATCTCCAGTAGTTAGCCACTGTAGTTGACATATGATAAGTTCTTAATAATAATATCTATTGATGGACTGATTGCTAAAAATTATATCACTTTAGAAGTGGAAGGGATCTCAAAAATGACCTGTTTTCAAACCTCTCATTTTACAGATGGAGAAACTGCCCAAGAATGGCTCAAAGTTGGCAAATGACTTGTGTAAGATCACATAGCAACTTAGCAATTTTAAATGCTATCATTTTAATAATTTTAAAAATGCCTTCAAAAGAAATTCATAATGCTTTAAATGTCATTTAAAAAAAAACCAGGTATTTTCAGTTTATCACAAACAGTCTTATACACCATAACTAAAGAATACTCTTGATTAGGAAAGGCCTTCCTTTTGTTCAGTTGTTCTAAAAATATAAGGACTATCTCATACACACACATAATAAAAATACTTGTACAGGTGACACAATTTTTTCCCCACCAGACTTTTATGCAAGAAATTGGGGTAGCACATTATTATATAGGATTCAAAAAGAATAATTAAAGTTTTACATGGACACAGATCTGCCTCCAGGCAGGTCTTTTATGTTGTTTTGCATTCTCTGTGTCATTCAAAAGAATTGCAACTGGGAAATGATGTTGAACTAAAATAAGACAAGAGCACATTGACTGAAATTATACCCTGTCCAATCTACTGACACCCCTTTAGACATCTCACCGTGATGGCTCGGGTACAGCCACTGTTCTACATGTGGGTGACATTTAGACTCAGGCACAGTGGCACATGGAAATCAAACACAGAATATGGGGACATGCAGCCTTTCTATAACAGAAGACACATGTGAAAATCTGAGAGAGACAGCTGTTTGGGATAGGTTTGGAAAAACACATCCTTCCAGAGTATGAAATATTACCTGGTATAATATTAAGGTATGATGGATACCTTAGACAAGATGGAAATTAACCAAATTTGGGCTATGAGAGTCAATACATGTATGATACTGGATGAGAGACAATCATTGTTGGGTCATCAATATAGCCATTGGGAGAATGGCACAAAGGACAAAGTATGGGCTCTGGAGTCAGAAGACCTGAATTCAAATCCTGCCTTTGATGGTTACTACCTTTGTAGCTTTCAATAAATCCTTCAATTCTGTGGCTCAGTTTTCTCATTTCTAAAATGAATTTTTAGAGTAGAAGATTTCTCTAAGATCTCTTCTAGATCTATGATCCTATGATGACTGACTGCTCCCGTAGGTTTTAACTGTATAGCTTTGGAGGGATGAAAGAGGCCTTTCCCCCATTATGTATTATCACCTCATCTGGTTTTGCAGAAATTTATTTCCCTTCTTTCAGTAAATCCAAACCTAGCTAACCATCATTGATCATCTGAAGTTGTATGTCATGTGACTCTTCCTTTTCTGCTTACTCCAACTATCTTCTCTCCTTAACTTTTATAGCAATTACTTTAGTCTCTACTCCTACCAGTGCCTAATCACCATTTATTTTCTTAATATTACTAATAATATTATTGATAACTAACAATAGATCACATGCATAATATTTTAATTTACAAAACTCTCATATACATTATCTCATTATCCTTACAATTATTGTGATTACAAAATTACAATTATGTGATGTAGGTAAAACAAGTATCTCTATCTTAATCTGAATTTAGGCCACATACTTAAATTGAAGTCTTTTTGAAAGAGAGAAAAACCCACTATGTAGCTATATATTGAAAAACAACATTGTAATGCATATTCAGTCTTTATACAAGTCAAATTTGGAGGAAGGATGAAGCCCATGAGAGACCAATAGGCTAGGTTCCCATTTTATACATAAGGGAGCCAAGGTTGGGACTTGAAATCAGGCTGAGTCTTAGTATTGTACCCTTTCCCCTATAATCTATTATTTTCTTATTTCCAGCATGAATCTGTAAATTTTCCCAGTACTGAGATCATGCAGTTTTCTATGTTTCTCATTGAGCACCCAGCATAGTACTGGGTAGACTGTAAATTCAAACTATACATTCACTATATATTCAAACACTATATCCTAGATCCTGTTCTTTGGGACTATCTGTCAGCTTAGCATGATAGAATAGGAGAAAGACTACACCATATTAATAGCAATGATCTGGACCACAAATAGCATTTTGGCAGTGGCCTTGGCTTTGGGTTTGTGTTTGGGAGCAAATGGTCATTCAACTTTGACTATCTTTCTCCCAAGAAAAAGATCAAAGAGTCTAGTGGTGAGGATCTCAGTAAGCATTTATTAAAGAAAACTCAAGTATTTGGTTTGCTCTGTTTGGCTTTTCTAAAACAAGACAAAAGGAAAGATACTTTTTGTCAGCCATGGAAATAATCACAGCCCCAACCACATGCCTCCAAACAAAGTAGAAATTAGGCCAAGCTAAAGGAAATGAGGACACTGGGCTCAAAAGATGAATCAATATTTCTTTTTATTTTTATTTCCTCTGTCTTTATTATTTTTTTTTTTTTTTTGAGGGAGTCCATCTGAGGGACAACTGTGTGTCCTGGCTGAAAGCAGAATTTTTTGGAGTAAATAGAAAAAGCATAATATGGTGGGAGTGTAGACATAAAAAGGGAGAAATAAGTATGTGGGAAAGGGTAAATGTAGCCAACAAAAGTTCATATTGAAGTAGTTCTTTGAGATTTGCAAAGAACTTTACATAAAATATCTCATTTGATACTTGAATTCCTATTCTCATTTTGCAGATAAGGAAACAAAGTTCAGAAGTGTGAAGTGATTTGCAAAGGAGTCATACAACTAGTAAAAAGTATCTGAGGTGAAATTTAAAACCAAGTCTTCCTAATTCCAAGTACAGCTTTCCCTCAACTATACTGTCATGTCTCAAATTCTATCCCTATTTTACAGATTCAAAAATTGAAAATCAAAGAGATCCTGAGGATCATACAGCTATTGATTGAAGAAAGTTTGATTGCAACCTAATAGATCAATGATATCTGTTGTCTGAGGACTCCATCCCTAAGTGTTAAAGCATCAAAATACCCCTCCCTATAGGGTCAGCTTAAGATTTTGTCCCAGCTTAGACACCTAGATCTGATTTCTTACAGGCCATCATTTTACACAAATTGAGAACATGCCCCTCAACAGCTTAATTTCTTTCAAAATCTGGAATGAGTAGTACAAAACTCTACCCTCTGAAACATCTGGCTGTCTCTTGCCAGGACTAGCGTTTAAGTTAGAAAAAGGAGGGCCCATCATAGCTTTTAGCATGAAGCAGAGAACAAAGTGGGTTTCTCTCAGCAACACTGAAGAGAAAAATCCCCTGCCCTAACACCTACCAAATGACTTAAGCCTGGCAGACAGATGTTTGTTCTAAGCCAGGTGATTCTATGAGTTTTTTATTTTAAAATTTAAAAATGTATCTTCTAGAGTAAGTCATAATATGATAGAATCACAGAACTGGAAGGTACTCTAAAATATGAAAAACTCAGCCCATTTGCTGTTCCTCCCACATAATCCTCTAACTCCCATTTCCATAGGTTTGTCCCTATGCATGATATGCATTCCATCCTCACTTCCATCCAGCAAAATTCCATGTTTCTTTCAAAACCTAGTTCAAATGCTACATCCTACAGAAGACTCTTATTTCTCCAGCTTCTAGTCCCATCCTTCTCAAACACTCACCTCATTTATTTTATACATATTTTGTGTATGTGTGTGTGTGTGTGTGTGTGTGTGTATGTCTTCAAATAATATCCAGTGCATTGTAGATACTTAATAAATGTTTGTGGTTTGAATGGTTGATCTTATAAAAGGATGTATCTACCTTTACTATCAGCAATTGCCTCCTTACAAATCCACCATCATCATGGATCCATACATAGTGGTCTTTCTAGTACAGTTTCAAAGGCTACCTGGATCAATTCTGTACAGTAGATTGTGGGTCCTTCAACAAACATTTAACTAAAAGTGACATCTTTTTAGAAGCTCCAATGAGACTAGCAATAAAGAAAAAAGGGTAAAAATTCCTTTATTTGGGAGGTTGCTTTAATTGGAGATTTTTATTTTTATTTTTTGTTCCTGAAAAGTTCCTAGATTATGGAATCAGAGATAAAAGTGGTCTCAGAGACCAATCCCCTTATTTTACACATGAGGAATTAAAGTCAAGTAACTTGCCCAGGATCCCACAATCAGAAATTGTCACACTACTAGAAAATAAGGCTTTGAACTGAATTTCTCTTGATTCCAAGTCTAACATTCTATCCTCTAATCCTCAGTCTTGATATATCCAATAATCCATTTGATTAAATGGAGAAATCAAATATAGTCATATCAGAAGTTGGGGTGAAGGAGGGGCAATGTAATTCAGTAAAAAGTGGCTCTCTTCAGCTTACTTATAAAAATAATAGCATAGTCTGTGAGCATCAATATCACTTTCAATGATATGGGGTAATCTTTGTTTCTGCTGCATTAATAGTACAGTGGATAAAGTCCTGGAGTCAAGAAGATTTGTCTACTGGGTTCAAATTTGGTCTTAGATATTTACTAGCTGAGGATGCTTACCCTGAAGACCCCGTTTGCCTCAGTTTCCTCATCTGTAAAATGAACTGAAAAGGAAATGGCAAACCACTTCAGTATCTTTACCAAGAAAACCCTAAATGGGATCACAAAGAGTTGGACATGACAGAAATGACTGAAAAAATAACCACAAAATTTGGTTCTCTTTGATTTTAATGTTTGTCAGATGAGTACAACATATGAGCATGTTGCCAAGTCATCAAGCAAGAGAGGTGGTAGTAATTATAGGCCCAAGGTGCCTTTTAAGTTGCTAGTCTAAAAAAAGAATGATGGTAACCAACAGGCTCACAATCCAAAGTTTCCGGATTCTTCATGGAGAAGAATACTAATTTGGAAGAAAGCAATTTTATTCTAGTCCTGGCTAACTACCTAAGTGAAATAGCTTTGGGTAACTTTTAGGCCTCCATTTCATAAAAGATGAAATGAAGGTAATAGCAACATTCACATAACTGCATCCAGCGTATTGGTATGTGCTTTAAACTTAACTTGCTATGCCTCTTTTATGAAGACTGAGTGTTTATTAAACAAATATTCATTAAACTTCTACTATGTATGAGGCACTGTGCTAGGCTCTGGGAATACAGAGGCAAAAATGTAGTAGCCCTACCCTCCAAGAGCTTAAATTCTACTGGAAGAGCCTATATCCTACTTCACCCTGCATATTCTCTCCTTTTCTCTCATATGACCTATCCCCAGAAGGATGGCAATGAACCCCTTCCCTAGATCACTGCTGAGCCACGAGAAAGGGAAGTAAAGATGCTACCATTCCCACGATCACATAGCAATAGGACGTTGACATCAAACAACCTTGTCTCCCAGTTCTGTGCTCTTGCCACCAATTCATGCTTGAGATGAAAATTATTTTGAAAACCAAGGCCAAAGGCCATGGGCATATATTTGCAGCGGATTATTGACACGAGTGTGCCATGAACCTAGCCAATCAGAAAGTAATTTTATAAACACTGTTATTAAACAGAAGGGCAATTACTTTAAGTACTGGAAAAATGTCAGGGTCATACATGAATTTTGTGGGTATCACATTTTATTTGACACTCAGTGGATCAATGACTCCAAGGAAATTTATTCAACAATAATATGGGCCATGTCACCAATCTTAAAGTTAATCCTCCTCTACATATATTGCCCCATATTAGAGAGAGGAATAATTTCTGATTTATTCAGTTTACTAAGTATTCAGAAATGCAGTCAAAGCTCTTTACACATAAAAGTATTGAAGTAATTAGGGATTATGTGGAAAGTGTACAAACATAGTTTATATGCCTGCATATTAGAAAGGACCCCTTTTATTTCTGCCTTTGTCAACTGAACAGAGCAAAGGGGTTTAATGTACTCTAATAAGAAGTGTAAGAGGGGGCAAAGGACAGCTTTTCTGTAATGCCTGTTTGTAAACTGACTGGCCTTGAGGTCCAACTAGTTTCATGATCTCACGTACTTTAGATTCATTCTATGGTCATATATATTATGACAAAATTAATGGTAACATGAATGAAGAGGCATTGGGAGAGACAGAAATATAATGTATTATATAAAGAGTCAGCCTTGAAGCCAGGAAGTCCCACCTTCAAGCCTAGCTTCTAAGGGGCTCTGGCTGTGTGACCTTGGGCAACTCACTCACTTAATTTCTTGGAAACTTTCTAGGAATATAGGTATACCAACCAGCATTAGTGGAGGGAGTTTCCTTCTTTGAGTAATGCCTTTAGCAATGAAATCACAAATCCAATCTCTATTCCTATAAATTAAGAAAAAGAAGAAAATAAGTGAATTCAGGAGCCATGTTGTCTGCCGCTAGTGGACAATTTGCTGAGTTAAAGGCAAGATCATTATACATGGAGAAGATAGATAAAAGAATCTGGAATCACCTGTCTTCAAATATCTGCATGATCTTAGGTATTTCATTTAACCTCCTTGGGCCTGTTTTCTCATGTGTAAAAATGAAGGTATGGGAATAGAAGTCCTCTAAAGTCTCTTCTGATCTACTTTGATCTTTTATAAGATCATACATCTTATAAAAACAAGAGATGCTGTGTACATGGGGAGCAGGTGAACATGGTGGGTGAGGTCAGAGAATTGACAACACATGGTCTCTGATTGAATATAGGGATATTAGGCACCTGAGGACTCAGCCATTCTTGGAAATATCATAAAGAACAATTGGCACCAAGTTACCTTCTAGCTATCTGGAATAGAAACAGAAATAGAATGAATCATCCCTACTTTGAACCTCTCCCCTTAGCTCCTGCCAGGTCTGAGAAAAGTGGTTAGGAATTGATGACAGAATTCCCTTGATTCACAATTGACTCCTTCTTTGTAGACACCCATTGACCTTTATATCTGGCAAAGCAGGAAATAAGATATAATCATTATACCTCCAAAGAGAAGCAGTCCTAAATACTAATAAGAAGAAATAGGACACAGGTATCTAACTTGGTTAGATCAGAAGGCAGGATTTCGACTCCTGTCTTTCTTCCCCCCCCCCCCCACCCAGGCTGGGGTTAAGTGACTTGCCCAGGGTCACACAGCTAGGAAGTGTTAAGTGTCTGAGAGCAGATTTGAACTCGGATCCTCCTGAATTCAGGGCTGGTGCTCTGTCCACTGAGCCATCTAGCTGATCCTGGAGTCACATGTTTTTGGGAATCATTTTGGCTTATTCTTTCCCTCCAGGTGGGCCAGAACAGCTGAACTGCCTACTTTCTTTTCCATGTAAGGAAGGAAGGATGGCCCTGGAGCTCTTCCCTTGTGCACTCACATGAGAGGAAGTAAAGATAGCCTTCTTCTTCTGCTCTGAAGCTCAAATACTCTCATTGCTGTAATCCGGCTCTCCTTTTATAGACTTTTATAGACTGGGCTACATCGTGTGCCTTTATCTGGCTATCAACTGCCAACTTCAGTCCCACCTACTTGGTATCCTTTCAGGACCTTTCTTTCTCCCTAGTTTTCAAGGAAGTATAAGTAGACTCTGGAAGCTTCTCTGACTCCTAGCATAGTTGCTCCTGCAATGTCATTGTCCCAGATGCCACTGGTCCTTCTTCTCCTTCTCAGCCCCACTTAATTAATTTTGATACAGATGAAAGAATTCCTAATTAGAAATCTGCATGGTGGTCAATAGAACAGTAATTTTGGGACTCTGTTCTCTTATTCCATCTTTTCCATTCTGGTTGAGGAGAACCCAGAATTAATGCTATTCACATCTCTCCTGCTTCAGGGTGAGCAAAGACATACAGCTAAGTAAATCTCTTCTTTCCAGGTAACTGCACAATAGGACCTCCTGGTCCTGGGATAAGTATGGAATCATGAAGGATTCTATATTCTATATTATCATTAAAATTAAAATTCAATGATATTCCCAATTCTGGAGTTTCATATATCAAGAAAGTCCTGTCCTTATCCCTATTCATTATATAGGAGAATTCTTTTCAGGTTTTATTAAAACTTTTTTTTTTCACATGGCAATAACTTTTCAATAACCCCTCCTTTACAGAACAACAATACCATCTGACCAATCAACCCATCAACAACAACAGTTGAGCAAAACCATATAGTAACAATTATTGATAGATTTATATACTTGGACTAAGTCAGGAATTTCCATGTGCTTCATAGCACTCAACATATACTTGGCTTGTCAGGATTTTCCCCATAGTCCATATGCTTGATAGTCCTCATTAAATACCTCTCTTTCTCTAGGGGGCTTTTTTAATGTTTTTTTTTCTTTTCTTAATTAAAGAAGTTTGGCTCTCTGGGTACTCTACTGCACAATGCCTAAAAGATCCCAGCAATATTTGCCCTCAACAGATCTGCAGTTCACTAGACTTGATAGCAAAGGTGAAGGACAGAGAAGACTCCAAGAGGTATTTACAAATGTATCTGGGCTGTGAGAGGTCATGGTGAATACAGATAGGAACCAGAACTCTGATTCATTGGTATAGGGAACTCTCAGTTGAAGAAACTCCTAGGAATACAAACTAACATCTTCTCTGGAACTTAGAGTTTTAGAGAGTTACCTGGGACATTGAGAGGGTATGACCTGCTCCAAGTCACAATGCAAGCATGTGTCGGAGGGTGGATGGCAACCCAAGTTTTCCTGACTTGGAGACCAGCTAGTTATCCGTTATGCCATTGTATTACAGATACCTGACATAATACCTTCCTTCTAGGATAAAAATTGACAAGTCAAGAGCCCCAGTAGATAGTTACTGGGTGAATTACTGATTAATTTATTGAATAAATGAATGAAAAACCCTTTTCAAGATTTCTGTGCAAAAGAAGAATAAAGTGGAATGGTAGAACATTTAAGAAATAAATCTCCAGTCATTTTTTCCATCTAGGCGTGTTAGAGCAATAGCCAAATCTCAGATGAGTAGATTAACTCATGTACCACCTTTCTTTTCAGGAAGCTGAGGCTATGTTAGCAGCTCCTTTGGGCACTGCCAATTGTGTGTGGGCAGCCACTGAAAATTCCCATGGCCCAAGCAATGTTGATGGAAAGAATCATGGTTGTTTATTTTCTTGACCATTTGCCACAGGGAAAATGCTTCAGTCCCTGAAGAGTAGAACTAAACCAAAGTATAGCTTCAGCCTATCAATTAGTAAAGGGCTATTTAAGGTGTGTTTTTAATGGACACAAGCCCATAAAAATCTAGTCAGCCATTCTAATGCATAGTATAAATTTAAGCTCATTGTTTTTCCTATTTTAGTTAGGTACACCTACTATCTTGTCTTCATAATAGCCCAAAAAGGTAGTGGAAGACTAACCAATGAGAAGCTTATCCTCAGAACATGGAGTGCTCTGCTTGCTGCCAAACCACACATAGGGTCTTGGTGAGCTTGTTTCTAGAAATATGGAATAATGTGTAAAGGAGGGCTTTGTTGTCCAACAGTCGTGTGGTGAAGAAGTAAACTTTCAATTGGTTCTTTTAGCCAGCACTGAGCGTGCATACAAAAACTTCACAGGAGAAATTTCACCCTTAGATAACGATGGACTATTATGGGCTGGGGAAAGTTGCTGAAAGAAGTAGTGTGAGGACTACTGGCCTACCTTATCTATCTGACTTGACATGAATCCTTGAACACATGGTCCTGTTTTTTCTTTCTTTCTCAACCTGTTTTGTCTCTTCTTTCCTAATATGTGGGAAGAAAAATTGGAGATATGATATTCTAAGCTGTGACCCTGTAAAATTCAAATGGTTCTACACAACTCTTAGATTGGCTAAAATGACAGGAAAAGATAATGATGAATGTTGGAGGGGATGTGGGAAAACTGGGACACTGAGGCATTGTTGGTGGAATTGTGAATGGATCCAGCCATTTGGAAGAGCAATTTGGAACCATGCTCAAAAATTTATCAAACTGTGCATTCCCTTTGATCCAGTAGTGTTAGTACTGGGCTTATAGCCCAAAGAGATTTAAAAGAAGGAAAGGAACCTGTATGTGCAAGAATGTTTGTGGCAGCCCTTTTTATAGTGGCAAGAAACTGGAAACTGAGTGGATGCCCATCAGTTGGAGAATGGCTGAATAAGTTGTGGTAAATGAATGTTATGGAATATTATTGTTCTATAAAAAAACAACCAGCAGGATGATTTCAGAGAGGCCTGGGGAGACTTACACGAACTGATACTAAGTGAAATGAGCAGAACCAGGAGATCATTGTACACAGCAACAAGATTATAAATGACCAATTCTAATGGACATGACTCTAGTCAACAATGAGTTGATTGAGACCAGTTCCAATGATCTTGTGATCAAGAGAACCATCTGAACCCAGAGAAAGGACTGTGGGAACTAAGAGTGGATCACAACACAGTATTTTCACTCTTTTTGTTGTTGTTTGTTTGTATTTTGTTTTCTTTCTCATTTTTCTCCCTTTTGATCTGATTTTTCTTATGCAGCATGGTAATTGTGAAAATATGTATAGAAGAATTGCACATGTTTAACTATATTGGATTATTTGCTGTCTAGGGGAGGAGGTGGGGAGAAGGGAGGGAAAATTTTGGAACACAAGATTTTTCAAGGGTCAGTGTTGAAAATTATCCATACATATGTTTTGAAAATTAAAAAGCTTTTAAAAAAAACTTCAAGTGAAGGAAAACTACCAAAGTTCCAGGAGCTGAAGTCCATGCCATAGTTAAGAGAACAACTGGGACCACAGCCCAGCAAAGGGTTACCTACAAAATGAAAATGCTGAGTGCCACAAAAGGGAGCAATGTGTTCATTGGCTAAGCTTAGAAATGAAATTGATAGAAAGAATGCTTTGTAGATATTTCTTTAAGCTTGAACCCATTTACCTTTACTCCAGGGAAGAGTATGCCCTGAGTACTAGGAGAAACGGTTTCTCCTTTTGTTCCTGATATATTTTTTAAGTAAAAATCCTTCTATAAAAGCTAATTGAAGTAAACTGGTTAAGTGAAAACTGGTTAAGTGAAACTAGAGGTGTAGTCACTGATAACTTGAAATTGGAGAAAGAACATACCAAAAAGGTGCTTGAGCCAAGAGCATTAGAGTGATATCAACAAATTATTAAAGGGGAGAAATAGTCTTCCTCATGTACTTGACTTATTGTAAGTGGATGTTGGAATATTGATCACCAGAGCTTATAAAGGCTCTCTCCAGGGGTCATTCCTTAGGATCTTTCCTGGGAAGACTCTTCCTGAGATGTGCCTGGAATTAAGTATCAGGTTTACTTTTCAGGTAACACAGCAGCTTCTTAGGAGATCCCTATTCACCATCTCTAATGTTTCTCCTCATTCCAGTTAAGAGATCTCTAATTACTTCTTATTTTAAACTCAATGAATACCAAAAATACCACAAGGGCTATACCACTTAGGTGAAGTGGGAAGCATGACATGGTAGCATATTGGATTTGGAAACAAAAAACTGGATGTGAATCCCATCTTTGAGATTTTTCTAACTGTATGGCCACTGATAAATTATTTTACTTTTTTAATCCTCAGTTTTCTCATCTGTAAAATGAATATCATAGCATCTACCAATCTGGATTTTCTTTAGCCTCAAATACAACAATAAATATAAAATACTTTAACATTTTATAACGATTAGTCATCATTGGAATTCATTTATCTTTTTGCTAGAATTCAAATAGAAATACTCCAGGGATAACTTACTATCCTGAAATTATTCTTTTATATTTAATGTTCTATGGACCTTATGATAGATAAAATTACTATTTTCATACCTAAATCAAAGTATTAGAATGTAATTTCATCCTTTAAAAGACTAACTGAAAGCATCCTTGATTCAAATCCAATAGCATATAAAACAAAATATACTTTTCAATCTGTCCTCGTATGACTTTGATTTTTCTATCAGGCCTCTATATTTTGATGGTTTTCATCATTATTATTACTACTGTTATTACTACTACTGCTGCTGCTGCTGCTATTAATTCTTCTACTACTACTGCTGTTACTACTATTACTACTTCATCTTTTTTTATTACTATTACTACTACATCTACTACTATTATTTTTATTACTACTACAACTACTATTACTCCTACTACAACTACTACTACTACAACTACTATTATTATTACTACTACTACTACAACTACTACTACTATTACTACTATTACTACTACTACTACTACTACTACTACTACTACTACTACTACTACTACAATGACCTATATGATCTTGGCTAAGTTCTTTCACCTCTCCTCATATTCCTCTTCTACAAAAGTTCATCCTGAATGAAAAAGTTGAATTAGATAATTTCTAAAGTACCTCTTTGCTCAAAATCCCTGTGACCTACAATTTCAATTGCTTTTTAGAATTAAAACTTCTCTGTGATTCCTTTGCTTTTATCTCTTTTATTATCTTTTGAAATGACTTGAGAAAACAAAGTGAGTGCCCCTCAAATGAGGAGTGATTGAAAAATTAATGGCATGTGAATGTAATGGTCTATTAATAAGCATTAACAAATGATGAATATGGGGTATTTGGAGAAATGTAGGAAGATTGGTATGAATTGATGCCAAGCAAAATAAGCAGAATCAAAAGAACAACGTTTATAAAGATTACAATATAAATGAAAAGTTCAGCAAAAAAAAAAAAAAAAAAAAAAAAAAAAGGCTGAACTTTAAGTAACAGGGGAAAAGCAATCAATGTTTGAGAAAAGAGACAGAAAAAATATGATCTCTCTCTTTCTCTCTCTTGGTAGAGAGATTAGGGGATGCTAGAAGAAAATAGTGGATACATTTTCAGACAAGGTTTCTTTATTTGATGACGTTTAAATTTTTTTCTTTTTTTTCTTTTTTTTTTTTTTTTGCTACATTGAAAGGTTCAGTTGGGTGAAAGAATTAGAAAGTTTAGAAATGACTGTGATGTAAAGACAAAAAATTAGATAATTGAGTTTTGACAAAAAAAATTGAATCATATATTTAATACTTTTGTAAACAAAACATTAAAATGATACTTATTTTAAAGTCTAAAAATAGTGACATAGAAGTAGGGCCTAGAAGCCTGATAGAGAAAGTTAATAATGGGTATTAAAAGTTCCCCAGGAGCATGAAATACACAGAAAGCAAAAATGTCATTCTTTTAACTCTCTCCAAAGCTTGGAAACCTTTTTCTATCCTACAGCAATGAGCATTATGGAGTGACCATTGCCTTTGACAAAACATACTTTTCTTCTTAAGGGCTGGTCAAAACCTGATAATTCTGTCTTTTAAGTTGAATTCACACACAAAACAAAACAAAACAAAACAAAACAAAACAAAACAAAACAAAACAAAACAAAACAAAACAAAAAACTGTAAGCCATTTCTTGTTTAAAATGTTTCCTAAATGGTAAATAACATATAAAATCCTTCTGTCCTTGTGAATAAACTGTAAAAAACTGAAGTTATCCCTTTTTTAAGGCATTTATGACCATGGACTAGGGGTGGGCAGCAAACAGGGATATCTGGCATCTAGACAGCTGTGTAAATCTCATGTAACCTATGCTCATCCAATTAAAGAGCTTTCAGCAGACACCCACGTGAACTCTAGCTTTCTCTCCTCAATCCCCTTTTTTTCCACAGTGTAAAAACTATTGTCAGACCAGTTCTAGTAGCAATTTCTAAAGCCTACAGGACAGGTCTTGGAATGACAGCTGTCAAAATAGGTCCTATGGCTATCTGCCTCAAGAGAAATTGTCATTCAGTTGCAAAGATAAACAGCTCTTGGAAAAGGAGATATTGGTGAAAAATATAATTAAATCCTTTGGAAATCTTAAAAAATCTTTTTTTTTTCCCAATTCACAAGCCACCTTGATTAGGTCTGATTCACACAGTGTACAAATTTTACAAATATGTCAATGGGGCATAGCAAGTTATAACTCATCTACAGCATTGGCTCCAATTCCATTACCTACAGTATTTTCAAAGTAGAAATACTCTCTCCCTGACATGGGAAGACTTTTTGATCTTCTTAAATGTGATCTTGTAGGAGTATTTTTAAAGTCACTCAGAAGTTTTGACTTTTCTCCATGAAAAAAAAGAAAAGCATGTCAATGATATGCATTGGGACTCTGATGGAAATTTGTCAGGTAATAGTAGTTTTTTTGTCCTTGGTACAACAATTCATATTTAACTGCTGGCTAAGCCCTGTGATCAGTGTCAAGTAGACATTATACATATAAAAAATCGCCCTTGCACATCTGTGTTCCCACTCCCATTTTCCAACACCATTTGCTGGGGCCTATGGCTAATACCCTATGGAGAGGAGCAATAAAGGCAAAGGCAGAGGCCCAGGTCTTTTCTGACTTTGACATGTGGAAAATGCAAACAACTCCAGATCTTAAGCCCTTAACTGCTTTTCTTCCTAAGATACTTTGCCATTTAATATTACTTCCCAGATGTGATATAATAGAAGTCACTAGATAGGAGATCAGCTTTAGAACTAAAACTAAAGTCTTTATCCCTTCCTCTCTTTCTTCACATGTTAAATGGCAGGAGATTTTAAGGTCTCTTATAGCTTTGATGGCAGACTGTTCTACTAGAATCAGTATAGGACTTAATGGGAGGAGAGTATGAATCCCAGCCCTTAATAACTTAATAACTGGCTGTAAATCCCTTTAACCTCTCTGAAACTAGGTTTAATCAGTTCTAAAATAGGAATAATAATACTATTCATCCCACTCACCTATTGGCTTTTCTTTTTTGGAGGGGGAAGGATTTAGTATTTAGTATTTAGCAAACATATACTAAGTCACTATGCTATATACTTTACAGATATCAACTTACTTGAATCTTTTTTCTTTCTTTTTGCTGAGGCAGTTGGGTTTAAGTGACTTGCCCAGGGTCACACAGCTAGGAAGTATTAAGTATCTGAGGCCAGATTTGAGCTTAGGTCCTCTTGACTTCAGGACTGGTGCCACCTAGCTGCCCCAGCTTATTCAAATTTCATATCAACCTGGTGAGGTAGATGCTATTATCATCCTATTTTACAGCTGAAGAAATTGAGGCAGAAAGCAGTTAAGACATTGCACAGGGTCACATAGATAGTAAGTGTTTGAGGCTGGATTTGAACTCAGATCTTCCTGAATGCAGATCCAGCATTCTATCCATGGCACTTTCTAGTTGCCTCTGAGAAATGCTTTGTGAAACTTAAAGGTGTTATTTTTATTTGAGCTATTATTATTGTTCTAATTTTATACTGCGGTAATAGGTTTTGCTAAGTTGCCGTTTCCTTGTGCACAACAATATAGCTTAGGTTATCTTGATAGACTCTATTTTCCTATACATAGCAGGTACTCAGTACAATATTTGTCAAATTATAATGAATTGATTGAAGCCATCACATTACATTAGTAATATGTAAGTTCCTTGAGGTCAGGAGACTGTTTTTATTTTGTCTTTGTAGTGCCAGAATTAAAATATGATTTACATATAGTAGGTATCTAATAAATGATCAGCACTTAGCATACTACTTGGCACATAGTAGGGGCTTAATAAATATCCTTAGATTAATTATTGATCGATTAAATGCATGTTGCTGGATGGATTACTTTACAGTATTTCTGATCCCAACTGACCCTGTATTTATATTTGGGTTGGTGGCACATCCAGGTCTTTTTTTCCTTTCATCCATTATGAAAATTCCTTATTGCATTTGCAGCTTTTCAAATGCATTATTAAAGTCTGATGACAGCACATTGCATCTCTGCTCTCCGAATTCCCTGGGTCATGGCTGCACCTTAGCACAGACAGCATTGGATTTTACACGTAATTGATATTGATCAGGACCATTAAGGCAGAGGCTCTTCCATCAGACTGTGAAGGCAAACTTGAGAATGTCCCTGCATTAGCCACTGCTCGTGTGAGCCCTGGGATCCTGGCTGATTCGTTCTCCCCATCTCAGCCGTGGGCCAGCATCTTGAAGAGAATCCTTCTGGTGTGTTCATGGAAGAAAGAGATCAAGTGCTCTGACCAGTTATGTGCATTATAGGGGTCACTTCATTTGCATCACTCCCAAATTGCTGCCCTTGCCTCCGCCTTCAACAGAGTGACAGGTGGGGGTCTGGAGAGGGGGGATGGATACCAGAACTGTCTTCCAGCATTTAAAGGCTTATACTGACAGATTAGATTTATTCTGCTTGATTGCTGAAGGAAGAATTAAGAACAATGGGTGAAAGTTACAGAGAGGCAGATTTAGGCTTGATTATAGAAAAACTTATTAACAATTAGAGCTATTCTTATTAACAATTAGAAGTGTTCTAAAGCAGATTGGGCTGCCCCAGGAGATAATAAGTTTTTCCTCACTGGGTCTTCAATCAAAGACTGGATGACCACTTAGGGGATGGTATAGAGGGGGTTTGTGGGCAGGTATGCACTGGACTAGATGATCACAGATGATTTCCCATTCTGAAATTATCAGATATGCTCTGTTATTTCATAGAAGTAATGGCAATGTAGCATAAAGTGGTGCTGCTTTTGAATTTTCACAGGGGCTGGGTGATGAAGACCCCCAAGTATAACTGTGGCTGACTTGTATCACCAGATTGTTATTACAGCTATGAATAAATCCACACCCATTCTCATTCACTGCCTTTGTGTGTGTTCAGTTGTTTTCCTTTTTACTCACATAGGCCACTGTTTATCGGTCAGCTTGGTGACAATACTAGACTATTTCTAAAATGGCAGACCAAATTTTTACTTTTGCATCAGTAAATTATGGTGTTGTGGGTGACTCTCTTTCAGGGATGCCATAGAGGACATACATGGAATATAGATTTAGAAAATACCATTCATTTCAATCCCTCTGTTTTATTATTACTAGTAGTGATAATTAATAATAGCTAGCATTATATTACATATAATATGTGACAGGCACATATTAAGTGAGTTACAATTATCTCATTTAATTCTCACAACTACCATGGGAGGTAGATACTATTATTAACCTCATTTTACAGTTAAGAAACTGAGTCAAGCAGAAGTAAAATGGCTTACCCAGGGTCACAGAATTAGTATCTGAAGCAAGATTTAAATTCAAATATCTCTGACTCCAGATCCAGTGCTCTGTATGCTGTACCATTTAGCTCCGTCTTAATGACGAGAAAACTGAAGTATAGAAAAGGGGTGCATTTGTGCAGAATCATACTGGTAGTTAATAGAAAAGCCACAATAGAAACCTGTCTCTTAGGTCCTAAATTCCATGTTCTTGCCCCCATACAACATTGCCTTTTCTGAAACGAGGTTCAGGGTCTAGGCTGTCTTAATTCATTTTACCATATTGGCCCCTTGATGACAAGACTGAGAGTGATAGCCTTCAGATTTTGATTAGTCCTTCTCAAGATCTTCTTTCCCACATTTGAAGAGCTCAAGAGTTCCCTACTACCTCAGGCTGCTTGCCTATCCTGTTCTATTCTCTCACAGGATGGAAATACATCTTTCTGAATTTCTTCTTAGTAAAAAAGAAGATCCATCTCCTTTTGGATCTCTTTGATTAACCTTTGTTTCCTATCTCTGATTTAAATCTCTCTTCCTCCAAATTCCTTCTATGAAAAGGTCAGGAGACTCTTCAGTGAAGCTGTTCCTAAGTAACAAGGAACAGGACCCACTGCTCTTGTAAGAGGGGGTGATAAAAATAAAGAAACTATGAAAGGAGAGAATAAGTCAATTATGGAGAAGTGAAAAGTCACAAATCAGAAGATCACTTAATCTTCTTAGGTCTCAATTTCCTTAACTGAAAAATGAGGGAAATAAATGACCCCTTAATTCCCTCCTAGCTATGGAGAAACACATACAATCTTATGACTTAACTTACAAAAATGTTATTTATGTAATCTTTTTTTGAGAACCCATCAGCTATCTAAAGCTAAGTAGACCTGCATACCTAATTATCATAGTCTCATGGATGAAACACTGTTCTAAAAACCATTTTGTATGAATTCTGTTTTGTGAGCTTCTCTCAACTCTCTGAGATACTGAGGCACTTGTTCTCTCTGGGTCTCAGTTCTTACACTTGGAGAATGAGGCAAATGATCCCTATCCCTTTATAAATTCAATATGTATTTACTACAGGCTCAATATGCATCAAGGATTGTGCTAAGTGTTATGAAGGATAAACCAATTAATAAGGAACAGTCCCTGTCCTCACAGGAGGGCAAAATTCTGTACCAGGTGAACAAAAATGCTCCTCAAATTGTACTTGTTAGATTTAAAGAATTATCAAGATTGTAGGAGAAAGAGTAATGTCTGGAAATGCTTTTTCCTCAAATTCCTGGCTTTGTATACAACATTGCATGAAGCTTGGTTTTGATGATCTTATTCAAAAAGATTTTTTTTTCCTTTTGGTCATTATAGCTGCAGCTCCTACTTCCAGGTAGAATATAGATCTAGTTTCAGAAGTTGCTTTGTTAGAACTACTTAATGACAAAATTGTGTGTATCTGTATGTAAGTCTGTGAGACTAAAACTCAAGATGATTATCTGATTATTCTATTTTTGAGGGTGTCCTATGACTTACAGGCAAACCAAAAAAAAAAAAAAAAATCAAAAGCCTTTTCAGTTCGCAAAAAAGTCCATGAATATGTTTAAATACTTCAAGGTTGCTAGGAAAAGACAAGACAAATGGTCTTTGTAAAATTCATAGAATCTCATCAGGTACTCATCTGTCCGGGCATTGTTGCCAAAATTCAATACTTTACTTGTAGCTATCATTTTTCATGTGATTAAAAAAGAACTTGGTCCTGTACAAGGTTTTGAACTGTGGAAGTTTGAAGAGTTCAATTCGTAAATTTCCCTGGGCTGTATTAGGAGAGTTGACCCTGACGCCTTTGCCCAACAACATGAATTTGCTGAAGGTTTGTGAGGAAGGTGCTTCATTCACAGTGTGCAAAGCACTATAGAGAGGGAAAGAGCTATAGAAAGGTAGCTAATTATTATAATTGAAGTGGATGAGTGAGGGAATAGATGAATAAATGAAATATTTAAGTCAGGAAACAAGTGAAAGAAGCTTTTAAGATTAAAATAATGAAAACTGGCGTTTTTAGCATGAACTTGGTCTCTTACTCTAGAGCAGGAGATTGAAGAGAATGTTTTATCATTCTATTCATATATACTTGGCATTATTCAAAGTAGAAAATTTGTTGTTATATGATGAATTGGAGCTGCATATGTAGACATTGAAAGACAGCATGGAATAAAAGATAGGAGGAGACTGACCCTGAAGTCAGGAAAACTTGGATTCCGGAAAACCTATTCTGCCTCTGACATATATTGCCTGTGTGACCCAGAGCAAATTATTTAAACACTCAGTACCTCTCTTAGACTATGAATTATAGGTAAAGTGGATAATGTGGTCATCTGTATTGGTGTTAGGAGTTTCTATAAAGGGAGCTCTGAGAGAGATAGATAGACAGAAAGAAACAGAGACATACGCAGTGGGAGAGGAGAGATAGAAAGAGAGAGAGAGACAGAGACAAAGACAGAGAGACAGAGACAGAGAGACAGAGAAAGACAGAGAGACAGAGACAAAGAGAGACACACAGAGAGAGAGAAAGGGAGACAGAGGGATATAGAAACAGAGATAGAAAGTCAGAAACAAAGAGATAAAAACAGGCAGGGAAAAAAGAGACAGCTACAGGGATAAAGAAAGAGGCAGAGAAGCAGTCGGTTTCAAGTCCTTCCTATGACTGGCTATATGATTCTGGCATAACATTTACTCTGTCAGTATTCTGGGCAATTCTCTAAATCTCTAAGTTCTAAAAATGGTGCCAGTGTCTATTGGAAGAAGGATTTCTTCTTCTGGAAGTTCTCCATACCAAGGAAATCACAGATCAAACTAGTCTCTATCTTATCTCTCTGTATCTCATATACATCTATGCACTCTGTGAGCCATTCCTATTACATTTCCTCCATGTACTTATCTTCATCGCCAAGATACTTTTAGGAAAAAATAGAGCTTCAGGGTCTTGAATAATCCAAATAATTGTTCCTGTGCAGGCTTAGATTTTAAAATGTGCTTATCTAAAAGTTTTGCACAGATTGTAAAGATTCCTTGAACCCCATTCTCCTTGATATTCCTTAGTATATTCAAAGCATATAGCATCTTGTTTCTTTTGTTAGATGAGGTGATGCAATATATCAAATCTAAGCATTCCAGGTCAGCATTTCCCAAATGAATTTGGTCACAGAACATTTTTTTTTGTGGGGGGGAATTGAAAGAAGATCACAGAAACATAAACTGATAATTGAAGGAATCTTGGAGGGTACTTGATCCAACTCTTGTTTTATAGATGAACTGATTAAAAGTTCACAGAATTCAAATTGTAAGGAAACTTAGAAGTCATTTACAACAATCCCCTCATTTTACAAATAAGGAAACTGAGGCATATAGCATTTAAGTTGCCTGCCCGAGTCCAGACACAAAATATCATGTGTAAATTATGAACCCACACCTTCCTGACTCCAAAGCCATCCTTCTGTCCAATAAACCATACTGTTTCTCTAAAGTCCCTGAGATGTATGACAGATAATAATCTGGAAGGGAGGATTCCAACTTAGATCTGTCTTCTGTGGTTAGAACCCAAATATATTGCTACTACAACCCATAAATTGTTGTCTAGAGGAAAAGTGAGAATAAAATAATGGAATAAAAGAGGTCATAAAAATTTTAAAGCAAAATAGAAGAAATTAAGCCTATTTTCATACCAAACAAAATGCTCCACAGTATATTTGTGCACTTATAACTGAACATTTAATATTTTAGAGTAGAAAATATTGCTCGCATCAAATTTTCTTACAGAATCTCTATTTACACCCTACGGGTGCTATTTAGGAAATGTTTTCTTTTAGGATATTCAAAAAGCCAGAGTGGAAGTCACCCTGTTAATATGAGACATTCTGAAATAGACACTTTTACAAAAGACAGGGCCAAATATGGGTTCTAAGGTAAAGAACATTTTTCACCTCTAGGTAGCTAGAGGAGTCAACACTATTATCACAGAGCTTGATAGTTTCCAGTTATACCACCAATAGAAGCCTTCCTTGCTTGGTCATTCAAACTATAAAAGAATCTGAGTATTTAGTTATATGTACCACTCAGTCAATGAATCAAATGTTTAGAAAAAGTCCATTATATGCCTGGGCAGGTAGTAGAGAGACTATGAGTCCTTGGACACTTACTTAGGTATGTGACCCTGGGAAAGTCACTTAATTCTTATTTGCTTCAGTTCCTCAACTGTAAAATGAGATGAAGAAGGAAATGGCAAGTCACTTTGGTATCTCTGCCAAGAAAGCCCTAAATGGTGTCACAAAGAGTTGAACATCAATAATAATAATGTTGGAAAACATTAAATGCCTAGTCTTGAGCTTTGATTGATAATAAATGTACAAAAATGGAAAAGGGACTCTACCTTGATGTTCTTAGTTGGCAGGCAACATAAATATGAAACAATCAGAATAGAGCCAGCAGACATTAGCTTTAACACCCGTCAGTTATCTTCAGCCAACATGGAATGAGTTTTTTCTTTTTTTTATCACCATATGTCTAATTGTATGTATCCATATTTTGTATTTAATTATCAATGGACATATATAGTAGAATATAAGCTCCTTGAAGGCAGAGTCTGTTTTTTAATTTATCAGCACCCACCTCTGTGCTTTTGCATATAGCACATAATGTCTTTGTTTAATAAATGCATGGGTGGGGGAAACAAAGAAGAAAGAAGGAAGAAAGTGGGGAAAGGAGGGATGAAAGGAAAAAGGAATGGAAGAACAAAGAAAAGGAGGGGAAAGGGAGGGAGGGAGAAAGGAAGGAAGGAAGGAAGGAAGGAAGGAAGGAAGGAAGGAAGGAAGGAAGGAAGGAAGGAAGGAAGGAAGGAAGGAAGGAAGGAAGGAAGGAAGGAAGGAAGGAAAGGAGGGGGAGAGGAACAAATTCTGGATGTCCATTTTCCTCAGGATAACAATAAGGGATATAGAACATAAAGGAAAATTTAAAGGGCTAAAAAAAGAGAAGGCCTTCAACATGCTTGGTGGATCTCCTGTCATGAACTTGGGGAAAGAGGGAATAGGATGTGGACAATGGACATGGGTACAAATAAATTGTGATCATTGGTAGGAGGGCCAAAACATATGAGATCACAGATGCATTTGAGAATTAAAGAAAACATCCAAATATTCTTTTCCTGTCCTTTTCAAAATCTCAGAAAGATCCCACTTCTTCAACATTTGCTCTCAGCAATGAAAGAAAATAAGCTTTAGAATGCATGGGTGTCAGAAAAAAAAACACAGGTAAAGAGGTAAAGCAAAGGAAAAACCTTTTTTTTTCAGTTGGGGTAATATTTTGCTTCAGAGGGGGGAAAATCAGTCTTAAATTCATTTTGATTCTGGCCTTATATACCCTCTGTGGTCATAAGGGAAGAAAAAAGTTTCCTTACATCTTATGCAGCAGTGTCCTTATAGACCCTATTTTCCTTGGAACTTTTTTTTTCTTTTTTCTTTTTCTTTTTCTTTTTTTCTTTTTTTTTTTCTTTTTTTTTTGCAGCTTTAGAAAAATAGATAATTACTTCAGTTAATTTCAGCAAAACAGTTCAAACTCATCAGGGCTGAACAAGTATAATTTACTGCTCCTTCTGACTTATTGTTTTGACTAGATCTAGATTGATGATTAAAGTGGTAAACAGTAACATTTTTATAAAATGGCTGACTCTGCCAATGGCAACAGAATAAGGAACCTGCCGGAATAGCTGGGCTGTGATTGTGATTGTGCTCTAGGCTGTCAACAAAGAATATAAGTATTTGACAAGGTGTTATCTAATTGTGTTTTTAAAAGCCGCGATACATACATCTTTTAATGTGTCACTTTAAGCAGCCAGAGAATTTCTTTTATTAAAAAGTACAAAGGAAAAAATGAATGCCTTGCATTTTCGTGTGCGTGCGTGTGTTTTTTTTTTTTTTTTTTTTTTTCTTTTCCTCCAGCTCTGCCCTTTTGCCGTCATTCGGTGGAATATATTTGCTCTTTAGTCAAATTGGCTTTTATTTAAATGGTTGCCCAAAATAGCACAGCAACATTAGGTGCATGAGAAGAAAGAACAGTGTGTCCCATAGACAGTTTTTCCTTCTTTGAGGGGTTAGGGATGAGGGAGAGATGTGGAAATTAACTGATGCTAACAGAAACTTAAGGATAAAATCCTGACACTTGGATATGAGAACAAGGAATATGAGGGTCAATGGCAGATTGTCTCCTCCTTCATTCTTCTTTCACTGAGGGGTCATTATGGGGAAAGCCCAATGCCCCTAGACCTTTAGAAAGAAAGGCACCATCTCCATCAGAAATAGCAAACCTTTTGCAGTTGTGGCCCTGTAGGGTCCCTGTGGATACCTTTGGCTCCTCTTTCAACCCCTTCCCACCTTTCTCTTTTTACACACTTTTTTCCAATTGTTGTCATTTTTATTTCTCTCTTATTTCCCATCATTAACCCTATTGGCAGACATCGTGCAAAGGAGGTTAATGAACTCCAAACAAGAATTGAAAGCTACTGATAGAAAAAGCCACCTGCTTTCTGTAAGATATGAGAAGATGCTAGTCAATAAGATACATACCACACAGTGGTACTTCAAGTTCATGTAACCAAGAGAAATAAGGGGATTCAAGGATTCCCTATAATGGTGAGATCCAAGGATAACACCCAAATAAGCATGGGATAGAAATGGCCTGGGAAAGGTAAGGGACTGGCTTGGGTGGAATATCTACCCATAACTGTCTCTGAAAACATTACTGGAGGTTAGGGGTAGGTAAAGAGGAGGGGGGAGACAGAGACATACACACACACAAAGGGTCGCTCCACTCACAGAGGGAAACAGAGATAGAGACAAAAACAGAGACCAAGAGAGACAGAGTTATGTGCTATAGGCTGCTAGCACATGATAAAACTAAAGACCAAGAAGTTTCCTCCTTTCAAAAAACTTTTAATAAACAGACTCATTTTGAGCTTGTGGGGAATTCATATTTTAATTCTTGCAAGGAATTTACATTTATTAGTCAAATAAAACTTTCACCCATTTCTCTTAGTTCTAGTCTCTGGGTGCCTCAGAACAAAGTAAGCACCTGTTTCATATGACAATCCTTCAAATATTTTAGGAGTGCTATCATATTCTCCCTATGTCTTTACTTTCTATACTACATATTTCAGGGTTTTTTTTAAAAACATATCTTCATATGGCATGAATTTGAAGCTCTCCACCATCCTGATTACATTCTTCATCATTTCTTCAATATCCTTCTTAAAGTTGATGCCCAGAACTAAACAAAATGCTACAGAATTGGCCCAATTGGGTAATATAGAGGGCAAAAGAGGCAGCGGGACAGGCAGGGGCTAGAGTACTGGGCTTGGAATCATTTCCTGACTTCAAATCTGGTCTCAGACACTTGTTAGTTGTGTGATCCTAGGCAAGTCATTTATTAACCCTGTTGGCTTCAGTTTCCTGA
The DNA here is from genome assembly GCF_048593235.1 of Sminthopsis crassicaudata. Taxonomy (NCBI): domain Eukaryota; kingdom Metazoa; phylum Chordata; class Mammalia; order Dasyuromorphia; family Dasyuridae; genus Sminthopsis; species Sminthopsis crassicaudata. The sequence continues at coordinate 477,625,684 of NC_133618.1, forward strand.
GCTAGAGAAGGAAATGACAAGTCACTCCAATATCTTTGCCAAAAAAGCCCCAAATGGGGTTATGAACTGTTGGACACAACTGAAAAACAAACAAACAAACATGTGAACAACAACAATCAAGAGTGGGATATATATATATATATCATAATTCTTGGACAACATGTCTCTCAATATAGCTTAAGATTAGGTTAGTGGGTTTTTTTTGTTTTTGTTTTATTTTTGTCTACTAAATCACACTGTCAACTAATATTAAGCTTGAAGTCCATATCCAAATCCATAGCTCTTTGTCAGACAAAATGCTGCCAACTCCAACCTCTCTCTGTTTTATACTTATGAAGATGATTTCTTGAACTTGATTATAATACTTCATATTTATTTCAATTAAATTTCACTTCATTTGATTTTGTATAATATTCTAGGTTGTCAAGATCTTTTTGAATTCTGATTGTTAGTCACTACTATCAATACTGGATGGATATCCAAATTTGGTAAGCATGGCGTATCTACCTGTACTCATGTACATGATAAATATAAACACACAACTCCAAGCCCAGATCTCCTGGGCACTGTAATGGTGACCTCTTTTCCAGCTGATATCAAACCATAATAACCATTCTATGGTTCTGACCATTTAGTCATTTCCAAATCTACCTAGGGATATTATCATCAATCATATATTCAGTTTTGCCATCATTTCCTTTCTTTTCTAGCAGTTCACTCATCATCACATTAACGTTAAAGAACGTTGCCAGCAATTAAAAACAAGCTCACTAATCTATAGTTTGTTCATTTCATTCTCCTCAAAAATTTATGGATAGAATAAATTTCCACCCCATCATTTTATCAGTGAAGAAACTGAGGCTCAGAAAAGTTAAGTTACTTGCACTAAATCACATAGATAGTAAGTTGCATAGCCAAGATTCCAATAGAAGTCCTGTGACTCAGAAACCAGTCTTTCCACTGAGCCACCTTGAATTCTAACCAACATCTTCACCCTAATACTCTACAATCTGCTCCCAACCTGCCAATCTAGCCTATTTACTACTATTCTCTGACACACATCTTGATTTCTGCCTAATTAGCCTTTTTACTCCCCTATGAACTTGGCATGTCCATCACAGACTTTTTTTAAGCTTCTCTCTCTTTTCCACTGTTTCTAATGCTACCCATTTCTGAGAATTGAGTGTATGTCTTTCTTCATCCAACTCTCTGACTGCTTTAATCCCCACTGTCCTCTCCCTTTTCTAAACAGCTATTCTTACTGTCGAAAGCATTCCTGTCACATAGAATATATTGGCTTGAATTGTTCCTTAACATTTTTGTGCATGCACGCATGCCTTATCACGTAACTCAGATTGTGAGTAGCATGATCAAGGACAGACACTATGTATTATTCTCACATAGGGCTCTGCACATAGTAGGTATTTAAGGAATCTATTTTTCCAGAGTCAAGGGAAAAACTGTATTTCAGAGGGAAAGGAAAAAGGGGTGAATATTGAAATAAAATCCACTTGAGACTAGTATCCCTAGAAATTATACCCAGTCCATCATTGGAGTTTATCTGGCTTGTTTTGGGGAGGTCCTCCTGCAAGTAAAATGGATGTGGTTTATAGTTTTAGGACTCTGACTTCAAATGTTACTGTGACTTGGGGAAATGGCAAGTTTTTGGGTTTTTTTTTTGTTTGTTTGTTTGTTTTGTTTTATCTCCATAAAAGAAACAGTTTACTGAGTGATACAGAAGATTGAGCTTTTCCAGCTCTTTTGTTCTGCCATCAAACAGGAAACAAGTTTATAGGAAATCATAGGTGATAAGTCTGGATAAGACCTTCAAGATCATTTAGCACAACCTTTTGTTTGACAGAAGAAAATCAAACCATTTCATCCTAGAGTGCTAGATACCCTATTTCTGATGTAATTTCTTATCTTGGATATTAACTCTCTATTAGTCCTATTGGTACTTTCCCAGTCTTGTAAGTTCACAGAGCATTGTTCCTGGTAGCAAAAACTGAAGCAAAATGAGAATTTGCCTTCTTGTCATTGCTGGATATTATCATATCATCTACTTTTGCCAGAGATACTTATTCTCCTTTGATTCTCCTCTTTTATCTAATATAGATGAAAAAAACCTTTTATTTTATTTTTTTTTGGGGGGAGAGTATCATCAGCATTCCTCACCAGTGCCTATTCTGCACACTTTCACGGGCTTTTTCTCATGCCTGGAATGCATTTCCTCTTCATCTTTACCTCCTAACCTCTCTGGTTTCCTTCAAGACCCATCTAAAATCCCACCTTTTATTAAAAAATATCTCCAAATTCTTCTTAATTCCAGTTCAATTATCCCCAATTTAGCCTGTATGTGTATGTGTTTGTGTGTATATGTACATACATGCATATACACATGTAATCTGCAAATATCTATGAAAAAGAGTATATATACAAAATAATATATGCATATTATAAATAATGTATATATGCATATCATATATGTAATAATGCACATTTACTATATAAAGTGTATATATGTATATATCTGTATCTGTATCCATCTATCTATCCATCCATATTTCTCTCTGTCTCTCTGTCTCAGTCTCTCTGTCTCTCTGTCTCTCTTCTTCCTTCCTTTCCCTGTCCCTATCTCAGTCTCTCTCTGTCTCTCTGTCTCAGTCTCTCTCTATCTCTATCTCTCTTGGTCTCTGTCTCTCTCCTGTTTGTATATAATTGTTTGTATGTAGTCTTCCTCATTAGATTATGAATTCCTTGAGCATAAGTATAATATCTTTGCTTTTTAAAAAAGTTTCAACTCTTAGACTCTTTCAACTCTGGCACATAGGAGACAGAGTAAATGTTTATTGACTGATGGACTGAACTCATTCTGTGCTTTAGCACACATGACACAATTTTTATAGGGCAATGGCTGGGCTCTTACATTCATTCATCTTCTGTTGTTTTCCTTTGCTTCTACTTTCTACACATGTCTTCTAAAAATCTAGTTTTCTGATAAGTTCCCTAAAGGTTTATTTGGATGACTTTTCTTTTTCTTTTTCATCAGAATAACTTTTCTTAGTATCTCTGGAATTTTAAAAGGACATTTGACATTTATAGGAAATTTTCCCCACAACAGTCCTTGTGAGCTAAGTAGCAAAAATATTTTTATCCCCATTTCACAGATGAAAAAGCTCAGGTTTATAGGAATTAAAAGAGGTTGCCCAAAGCAATACAGCAAATAAGGAGTTGAGCCAGGACTCAAATCTAAATTTTCTGACTCCAAATCCAGCATTTTCTCTATTAAAACATGGTGATATTTAAGTTTGATGATGGAACTTCAAGCTCAAGTTAGAGATATTTTGGGGCAGGGGTAGTGAATGGATACTTCCCAAGACTCCTCACATCACATCATCTATTTACTCATCACAAACCAGATCTTATCTGTAAGCTTTCTTTCCCATGAAACTTAATACTGACATCTTAGTGCTAACTTCCTTAGCAGATATGGTGGAAAAGGGGAAAGGGAATGGGAATTCAGGGAGGAAAGAGCAGAGTCAGCTGCCAAAAAGGGTTGGGAGAGAGCTCTGCCCTCACAGGAAGTGCAGCAGTGTGCCCCTCTCCCTTTCCTACACAAGTCTCAGTTGGGCATCCGAGCGATGAGGGACTAATGACCTGGTCAAAACAGTTATTTAATCCATCATAGTCAGTGTCATGCAGGGAATCAAGCAATTTGCTACCAGTTATGCAAAGAGGCAGCAGTACAGAGAATGAGCCAAGTCTGATCAGAAGGGCATGATATCCACCCAGGGCATTTTCTCCCTCTGACACGAGCAGGGTAGTTACAGAGAACGGCTCTGTGTGTGTGTGATGCTCTAGGGAGGCCAGATGACATGGTTAGGCTGCATACTCTGGATCTAGGAAAGTGGAAGTTAGGGAAGCTGTCTCTAAACTAGGCTTCTGTGTTCTGACCCCGACGATGTTGCAGGTGTGGAGGAGATGGAAGGTTCACCAAAAGGGTGCTTAAGGAGGGGCGGAGGAGAATTACACAGTTGCCACTGTCAAGTGGACAGATGTTAGAGATCAGGTTAAATTGATATTGAGAGCTGCTAGGTACCTTGGCAACAGCTGGAGAAGGAAAGATTTGGTACAAGAAACCCACCAAACGCTTTTCAATATTGAAAGGTTTATTGATTGCCATTTTTGAGATATCTGAGGAAGGGTTCCCTAATTTGACATTTTGTATTTTTAGCATTATATGACTCAAAAGAGCTCTATGGCATGATTTCCCACCTCACTCAGGAACCATTTTTAAAGATGAAAGAGAACAAGGGGATCCTAACTAGCTATGATAAGAAGGGGAGCACTGGTTCCATTTTTTAATTTTATTTTTTATTATAGCTACAAAACATGTGCATGGGTAATTTTTCAGAGAACTGGTTCCATTTAAAACTGTTTATAGTTAAAGTTGAAATATCTTCAAGATCTAACCTTTATTTTGTCTTCTTTTTGTCACAAAAATGTGGACAAATAACTAAATTTCCTATTTAATTTATTTCAATAATTCAGGGAGCTTTAATTTTATCTGGATGGGTAATCCCACTAGGCACTGAAATCAATCCAAGAAATTCATTCCCCCCCTCCCCCCAGGCTGGGGTTAAGTGACTTGCCCAGGGTCACACAGCCAGGAAGTGTTAAGTGTCTGAGACCAAATTTGAACTCGGGTCCTCCTGAATCCAGGGCTGGTGCTCTATCCACTGTGCAATCCAGGAAATTCAAAGAACCCTTGGTCCCTCCCTCAAGGAGAGCACAGTTTAATGGAGAAGACAACATGGAAATAACTATGTATACATAAGACAGAGAAAGAACAAAATAGCTATAAATAGTGTAAATGGAAGGCAATCCCAGCTGGAGAGCTCTGGCGTTGAGAGGACTGGGAAAGACCTCTTATGGGAGTTAAGATTTGTACTGAGTTTTGAAGGAAGAAAGCCCAAGAAGCTAGGATGCTGAGATAAGGAAGGAGAGCATTTTAGGCATGGGAGACAGTCCATGAAAGAAGCATAGTGTTGGGAAATGGTGCAAAAAACAACAAGTAGACTAGGTAACTGAAAAGAAGTTATGCAATAAGGGAGCCAAATGGAGCATTTTATATTTGATTCTGGTGGGAATAGAGAGCCATTGAAGTTTATTGAGTAGGGGGTGAGATGGTCAGTTCTGCACTTTAGGAAAATCATTTTGGCAGCTAAATGGTGGAAGATAGATTTAGAGACAAAAGGCATGTTTTACTACTTACTTAAAGGAGATCAAAGCTTTAAAATTTCCATGACTTTCCCAAAGTTAAAAACTGACAGAGGCAAGATTTTAACCAGGTCCTTTAACTTTAAATCTAGGTTTTTAATACACATGACCACACCAACTTACATTTCTCAGTCCTTCCATGCCTTGAAAATGAATTAATGAATTGCAGTAGTTAAAATGACTCATCATTTAGTGGACAATTCTATGGTGATCTGGTGGCACAAACATGGTCCATTACTTGAAGTCTTTTCAGTGTGGTAGGAACTCTTAGAACTTCTGTGCTTTTGAAAACCAGATTACTTCCAAATCATGATAAAACACCACTGTAGGACTTTAGCATAATTATATCCTTTTAAACATATTTTCTCCATATGAATTTGAAATCATCTTGGGGTTGAATGCAATGACTGTATCAGAGCTTAGGGTGACTTTCTAGACCCTGAGGTCTAAGGTCACTGCAGGGCAAATAAGTGAAGAATCCTTATACAGACAGTTAACAATTCTTCCTAGTACCCTGAAAGTTCATCCTAAAGGAAAGGAAAGAACAACAGCCAAGGTACTTCTCACAGAATCATTTGTTTGGTGAGATCCAGACACTAAAAACCATCAAAAGGATTTGGTTTTGCCAAATAGTTTTATAACTCAATTTGCATTAATGTGACTTTGTCAAGAACTAACTCACTTCAGAAAGTGGCATTTATTCCTTTGGAAGTCTGGCAAGTCAAGTCAACATATTGCCTCTGGCAGCCAGAGAAAGACACTAGGCCATACCACATGGTGAATTTGATGTGAGGAGTGGGGGCTTTTCCAAACTTATTTCCTTCTGGGGAAAAAAAAAGTAGATACCAGGCATGGTAGTTAGCAGATGGCTTGTCATAAGTAGCTTGTTATTTCTCTTCTACAAGGGAAATTCATTCTATTCTGATCTGATTTCCCAGTTAGAACAGTGATACCTTCTTGGATGAGGAGAATTCAAGGAACACAAATGGAGATGGTGGTCATTCTTAAATCAGAATCCATCTTGTTTAACCAAGACTCATGCTTGCCTAAAACTGGATCTTGAACTAAGACACTAGACAACCCACAGAGAGGAAAGGGAAAATGTGTAAGAATGAAGGAGGAAGAATGAGTGGAAATTAATTAGTTGATTAGTTGACCAACTAATTGATTTAGAAAGAAAATACTACCAGAAGCGTATATTCTCCTCCACAAAGATGCAAGTATTTTTTTGGTTCGTTTTATGTTACAGCTTTATAACGGCATCTCTGATCTGCTTTTCTGGAGTTGTAAATACTTGGTAGCATTTTCACAAATGGATTTTTTTAAACAACAGGTTTCTTAGAGAATTCTGCTCCGACATTCAAAAGAAAATGCTGAACTTGAGTTATCTCCTAAATAGTATAAAATGTGAAAAACTTCCTGCAAGTAATGAATGCATCTCAAGCTTTATACCTGTTTATTTCACACTTTCTTTAATATACCAATTATTCATGTAACACCTAACAGAAAAATGTGTTATAGCTAGCAATCACTTATAAAAAAATTGCTAAACAGTAGCACAACAGCTATGTCCATCACAAGATCATTTATCATCCTTCTATAACCATGAACTTGCTGCCAACTGGAAAAAAAAGTTGATTTAATCTTTGGTTTTAGAGGGGGAAAAAACCCACACAAAATATTTGTGATTATGAGATATTTGCTTTGCATTTCCACAGCCAGTTAGGATTCACAAACATGGAAATCCATTATGGAATGGTATATAAAGTGTGACCGATTCTTGTTCAGTCAATTAGTGAGCAAAGTCTGAATATGATGTTTATCTGATCATCTGAATCTTTAGTACAGTCAAAAGTGAAGAAGTTATTAACAAAAGATTGGGCAGAGCTCTAAGGAGGCCCTGGCTCATCAAGCTACGTTTCTGTATATCCACAGCTTCCCAGAAGGCTTATTTCTTACACTAGATGTGATTGAGTTCACAGTTCAGGAAAGATCAGTCCAAAAGACCAGGAAACACACATATGTGTGCTCCCTTACACACACACACACACACACACACACACACACACACACACACACGATTCAGTCACTAAGTTTTTTGGGTTCTTCACAGATCCAGAATGCACTTTATTCAAAGAATATTTCTGATACTTCAGTTCAACACCCATGTTTCCGGTCCTTTCTCCCCAAACCAAATGCTATTTTTGCTGTGTTTTCCTGTACTTGCTGCACCCTGACTCATACGTGGAAATTATCCTGCACATCTGTATTCTGATTATGATATTTAGTGCAGGGGTCATGAATAATAAAATTGCTAAATATGCTTATTGCCATCTATAAATAAAGGTTATCGCACAGAAGAAGGTTTTGTTTTTGGAGTGGCAGAACAAGGCAGGTTGGTTGCAAGACAATAGAGCTTTAATTTTAATATGAAAATAAATACTTAAATTTATAAATATTCAAATGATTGCCGACATACAGGGAAACCGTATTAATGCCTGCTTCAGGAATGAGTACAGTAACTGGCAATGAGTTGAGAAAGTTTGCAGGCCTGGCAGGATTATATTTCCTAATTGGCAAAGCCCCAAGCATGCTTTACTTTGGGCTCAGTTTGCTCTCAAGAAGAACTTCAGCTTCTCAGCGGTTGAGTCGTCTCTATTTCCCCACTAGTCTAGCTCTCCTTTATATATTGTCTTCCCTCATTAGAATGTAAGGTCCTTGAAGGCAAGCACTGCTTTATTTTCTTGTATTTGTGTCCCTAGTGCTTCTGTGATTTATCACAGAAGGAGGTATCTAGGTTTTAGAGGAAAAGATTCAGCCTGCCTTGTGCCCAGGAATGTCTGTGTAGAAGAGAATCTAGTGCCTCTTTAAATAAGTGATGTACACACAGTATGGTGGGGAGGAAGAAACAATGGGAATGGAATCACAGACTGTTCAGTCTTCATGAACTCATTCAGTCTTCTTCGCAAAGATACTGGAATAGTTTGCCATTCCCCTTCTTCATTTTACAGATGAAGAAACTGAGGCAAATAGGATTAAGTGGCTTGTCCAAGGTCACATAGAACCTGAGGCCAGCGTTGAATTCTGAACAATGAGTCTTACTGTCTTCAGACACAGTGCTCTATCCAGCTCACCACCTAGCAGCTTTTGGTTTCAAATCCGAGCTCTGCTATTATCAAAATGATTTTGAGCGGTGCTGCTTAGTGGATAGTTATCAGTCGGGGTCTAATTTCCAGTTCTGCCTATTACTAGGGTACAACCATAAGCAAGTCATTCAGGGAATCTGAGGCTGCTTCCTTATTGGTGAAATGTCTGATAATGTTTCTAAGAATTATCTCATAGGGTTGCTGTGAGGCTCAAATCAGCACTTTTGGGAATTTTAAAGTGCTATATGAATTTACAAATATCAATTATTCAGCCAATTTATTGTTGAACAATATTATCATTATTGTTTTGTTTGTTTGTTTGTTTGTTTGTTTTTTCCTGGAGGCAACTGGGGTTAACTGATTTGCCCAGGATCACACAGCTAGGAAATATCTGAGGTCAGATTTGAACTCAGGTTCTCCTAACATCAGGGCTGATGCTCTATCCACTGTGCCATCTAGCTTCCCCTTGTTCAGCCAATTTAGAGAATTATTATTATTTTGCCCTTCCTAGGACCTAGTTTCCTCCTCAAGTCATAAAGGGATTGGACTGGATCTCTCATATCACTTCCAGTCTTTAAAAACTTAGATCTACTATTTTGAATTCAATTAGTTTAGTCTTTGAGGCTATCCAATCCAGAAGTTCTTAAGTTGAGATTCATAGATAGATTTAAGGGAATATATGTGAGAAAAAAATCATATGCATGAGAAAAAATTTATCCTTATTTTCACTAAACTCTAATAGAAATTTATCATTCCTTTCAATTATGAATATAGGCCATAAAATATTATATTGAGAATAGGTCATAGGTTTCAACAAACTTCAGAAAGGATCATGACAAAAAAGTGATAAAGAAGCTCTGGTTTAACTGAAGAACTAGGCAACTGAGTAATAAAATCAGCCATTTAGCAAAGTATTTTGGATGTGTGTATAAGCAGGCAAAACATCATTTAAAGTACCATTGAATCAAGGAGTATAGCAAGTGGCTTTTCTTTATTGTCCCCTGTAGGTACATGTGCCACTGTACTGACAAGAACTACTTTTGAGAGTTGTCCCAAAGCAGACATGTCTATACCTAAGTTTCCCAGAAGCCCACAACCCTGCTGCAATAAGGATGTTCTGAAGCCCTTCCTCAGTTGGCCCTTTTCTTGTTTTTAGCTCCCTTCAGTTTGCCAAATGATGGATTCACAGGATCATCAATTTAGAGTTGGAAAAGATATTAGAGATCATCCATTACAATCCTATTACAGTCAAGTAAACTGAGTCTTGAAAAGGTGAAGTTATTTGCTCACACACAGATCAGGTCAAAGGCAGCATTTGACCATGCTTTTTCTGAGACTTCCTGAATTAAATTTCATCACCTTACCATCCATTATACCACACCTTCAGAGATGCCAAGACATCCTAGCATCCATTCTCTGCCGGTGTTGCTCAGTAGGATCAAGATACAATTGTTGACCCATTTGGCCCATGTGCTGTGCATTCCTCCAACCACAATGCCCTTGGTCAAATAGCCAAATAAGGGGCAACTAGGTGGTGCAGTGGATAGAGCAACAGCTCTGAAGTCAGGAGGATCTGAGTTCAAATTTGACCCCAGACACTTAGCACTTCTTAACTGTGTGACCCTGAGGAAGTCACTTAACCCCAATTGCTTCAGAAAAACACACACACACATACACACACACCACCAACACCAACAACAACAACAACAACACAAAAATAATAATAAATGGCCAAATAATTGAGCATCATACTGGTGTTTCCTGGAAGATTAAATGCATATGCTAGATTGCTGAGCCAAAAAGAGGGCTCTCAATCTAGTTTTACACCTTCCTGCTCAGACAGTAACTAGGGGTCAACTAGCTTCTTTTTTCTTTTTTATAAACTAGATCTCAATTCATTAGTTTCCCCACCTAAAACATCACATAAACCAGTTATAAGGAATTTTTAAAAATTATTATTGGATTTGGAATCAGAAGGTGCAAATTCATCTTAGCTCTATCCCCTGTTCCCTATGCACACTTGGGCTATTTCTTTCACTTTCAAAGGCCTGTAAAATAAGAAGTTTGAATTAGATGGTCCCTTCCAGATCAAAATTCATTAAGAGAAAGATTTGGCAAGTACATTTTAAGTGCGTGCTGTGTGCAGTCCCATTCTAAGACATTATACATCCTTTTTTTCCCCCTTGTTTAACATCCCAAGTTTCTTTCAACTGATCTCCATCAAACATAATTCCCACTTCTGTCACCACTTAGTCACCCTTTTCTGCAGAGTATCCAGAGTGTTGTCCTGGACTGAATATACATCATGCTAGAAATGGTCTGGCCAGCACAGAAAACCATGGAAATAGCTCTCATCGCTCTCATGGCTTAGTGCTTAGGGGGCACTAATTTTCTTAAAGAGACTTTAAGAGTACCCAGGAATCTGGCCTCAACACATGCCCCAGATGTGCTGAGAACCATTCTGCTTTCCAGAAAAATTCTTGTGAATTTTGCAAGGGGATTCCCTGCTAGAGAAGACAGAGCAAAGCAACTAGACACAGTTCCAGGAAGGGGGGAGGTTGTCAGATTTTTGAAAAGAGGGTGATGAAAAAGTAGCCAACAAGTCATGGGTAATTCAACCTGAAGCACAGAAGGTGACTCTCCAAAGCTACTTGCACAGCTGCTGATGGGTCTCATCGAGAGGCCATATGTCCCTGCTGGAAGAACACGTGGACTGTCAGCATCTGGGCTTTCTGATAGATATTTAGCTGTGTTTCCATGTGGGGGGGGGTAAGGATGCTATGCATGGAGATATAGGCAAATAATCAGGAAGGGGGGGAAGTATGATTTGGTTAAGCTCATTAATTAGATTTTGTTTAAATACGTAGTCAGTTAGAGAAGGGTTGCAGGTTTAACCCTTTGAATCTCAGTCGAAGCTGTGGTTTTATCCTTTACCTCTTTGTCTCTTCCCCCCTTTCTATTTAATTTGCAATCTAAGTGTGCTCGTGATGTTTGCTATCACTCTGTAGATTTCTCTACAGTCTTGTTTTAAAGTGAACCATGACTCTTTTAAAGAGTCAGGAAGCATCTCTCTCATCTGTTCTTCTTGCTGAAAAATATTCTTCCCTAGAATGTTTCATAAAACATGACCTTGTAGACTGACTGGTTAATTTGTACAGTAAGTGCACTCCATGTGTTACAGTGCTAGAGATCAATAACTCAATTGACAATAAAGGATGGGAACTTAGGCATGCAGTGGGGTGGCTGTACATTTCTCCAATGGGACCTGAAGTTTGTAGAGCCTGGAGGGAAGGGATGGGGGGTAGACAATATAAAATCCCTTTTGCCCTTTCTTATTCTTGTACCAATAATAGTATGAATCAGATGCTCACCACTATGTTGGGGGTCAGGTATCTTAAGAGATTCACAATGGGTGGTGAAAATTTTGTTCACCATAATTAAAAGGTTTGGAGAATTGGAGAGCTAATGCTAACTGATCTTGATTTAGTTGGGGAAAATGCATCCTATCATTTGTTGTTAACTATTAAAGTCATTTAAATCCTTCAGAGAATAGATCTAACGCGGGGCTGCTTTGAAGGTTTGATATGTCTTGTAATCCATAGATTATTGAAGTTAATTTCTCTGCTGAGATCCCGCTATCAGTGAAATTGCATGCATACTCAAAAATATACTTTTTAAACAAAGACAGGTTTTAATTGGATTTCTGTTTATGCTTCAGTCTGGAAAAGTGAAATGGTGGGGAAGAAAAAGAAAAAGAAAAATGTGGAAGGTTCTATAAAGAAAGATACTACCCAACTCCTCAGTCTTTTCCAAATCTCTTTTTGAATATAATTCTCCTCCACCCATCTTAAATATGCTTTGCTCTGAATCTATAATTTACTCATTTAGCTACCTTTTTTTTTGGAGGGGGAGAGGGTGTTGTTAGAAGAGCCCCTTACAGGATAAGATAAAGTAGGCAATAACAATATGTTGATTTATATCATTGTGGATCATTTTTTCCATACTTCAAATTAATTTTAATTGAATTTCATCCTCTTGACTTTCACTTACTTTTAAATGAGTTTTCGTTGTGGTGCTAGAATGCAACAGACTTCACAAGTTGACAAGTTTTAGTGTTTTGATCGTAGATTATTATATAATGTTGACAAATGTTTCTTGGACTACAATACTGCATATTAAATGCTACACGATACTCATGGTATTTTCAATCCATGCAATATTTTACAGGTAGGCGAAAAGCTTGCTAACTGTGTTAAAAATGTAATTAATTTCCAGAAGGTACAATTGCCTCAAGAGACGATTGCAAATAATTTACCAGTTTATGACCATCATGTAGAAGCTGGCTGGGCAGAGGAATCCTTTTTAAAAGTGATGTTCAATAGAGGAACCTATAAAAATGACTTGAAAAACAACAGAGCTTTCTATGCTGGTATTCAAAATCATTTTTCTGTTTTCCTCCTCTTCACTGAGGGAGTTGGTCTATCTCATTGTTTATAGATCTTGGCATCTAAATGTAGTAGAAAGAAGAGTAGAATCAGAAATATGGAGTTTGGGACCGGAAAACCTAGATTACTTGGAATTTAGAAGATTTTGGAAAGAGAAAACCTCACTTTTCCACATGTTCCTTGTGTTTTAATTTTAACCAATCACTTATCACCTTTGGGCCTGCAGGCCCCATCTATAGAATGAGAGATTTGATGATGTCAAGAGCCACTTGAAATGCCATGATCCTTCTTTCTATCAGACAACTTTGGAGCATGAAGTTTGAAAGGGAATTTCTCTTTTTGTACCATAGCTTCATTATTTGTGGACATGAAATATAAGCCATTTAATACAATCTTTTTCTTTCTTCGCTTCCTTCCTTCCTTCCTTCCTTCCTTCCTTCCTTCCTTCCTTCCTTCCTTCCTTCCTTCCTTCCTTCCTTCCTTCCCTACCTTCTTTCTTTCTTTCTTTCTTTCTTTCTTTCTTTCTTTCTTTCTTCTTTCTTTCTTTCTTTCTTTCTTTCTTTCTTTCTTTCTTTCTTTCTTTCTTTCTTTCTTTCTTTCTTTCTTTCTTTCTTCTTTCTTTCTTTCTTTTCTTTCTTTCTTTCTTTCTTTCTTTCTTTCTTTCTTTCTTCCTTCCTTCCTTCCTTCCTTCCTTCCTTCCTTCCTTCCTTCCTTCCTTTCTTTCTTTCTGCTTCCTATATATCCAGCCTTATCACTAAGAACTTGAAGGTCATTTTAGTTAAGTAGTAACTATGTGCCTGGTACTATGCTAAGTGAAGAAAAGTGAAGAACAGTGGGTTAAGTTATTTACCTATGAATCATAAGTATCAGTCAAGGTTTGAAGGGAGAATCACTGACTCAAAATCCAGGCTTTATTCCATTTCTCTACTTTCTGCACTGTGAAAAAATCAGAAACTCCCCACTCACAGAGCTCAGTCTTCTTGTGACAGGGCTCAATTTAGCACATATTGATTAAGAGCCTATTATGTGCAAGGCATAGTACTCAGCATTGGGGATAAAAGATTTAAAAGAGTCAAAGGTCCTGCTTTCAAGGAGCTTACACTGGGCGAAGTGCTAAGCTAATGTGGTCAAATTGGATAAGAGGCCTGAATAAACCTTGAGGGTCCCTTCCAATTCTAGGAGCCTAGGATTCTATGAATTGTTCAAATCTATACTGCAGGGGATAAAGATTATGAAACAGACTATCATGATGAAGGGGCTGGGGAATGGGTCTTCTAGGGTTATTATGAAAGAATTCCTGAAGGAGTTAATACTTGGGCAGGGTTGTGAAGGACAGATAAGATATGGGTAGGTAGTGCCCATTTAGTCTGGAAGAAAAACCTGAACAAAGGTTTGGGACCAAGAATGAACCTTGTGTGGCGTGTGTGCACAGGGGTAAGTGAGGAGTATACAGACTAGAAGGCAGCATATTTCTCTAGTTAACTTTGAATTGTGAAAAGACTTTTAACTGAGAGTTTCTGTGCATCTATAAGAATCCAACAAGTCTGCTTTCTGTTATGTGAAATATAGAATATTAAAGCTAGACAAGATCTTAGAGATCACCAAGTCTGATCCCATATTTTAAAGGGGAGAAAATGGAGACTCAGAAAGGGAAGTGATTTCCCTAAGCTTCAGAATCCAGATATCCTAACATTTAGTGCAATTCTACCCCCTTAGATCTTTAATTAATTATCGGGACATTGGACACTTCTTCTTGACCTCTGGGCTCAGACTCACTCCTCCATGCTTTTATATGCCATCCTAATAACCAAAAGCAATTGATGCATGTACCCGAGGAACTAATTTACATTTTGACAAAGTTTATCCATTCTCATAGCTGAGAATGGCTATGTATACTTTTTTTGTTTAAGCTAAAAGAGAAGTGCCAGCTTTGATTCAATTCCATTAATTTCAACATACATATGAGTCCCTATTCCATACCAAGTTGCATATGAACAAAGAGAAAAACATGTTTCTTTTCCCTTAGAGAACTTCCAGTCTAGTTAAGAAAACAAAACATACAAATGTGAGTGTATACATATTTACATACACACATACATAAACATACATATATTCATACACCTATTAGCTGTTTGTTTAGGTGTTTCATATAAATATATATGTACATATATATGTATATGTATATGTATGCTTGCATGTGTTTATATAAATGCAAGTACACATATACATATTTGCAGTTGTTTAGATGTTACATGCACACATACATATATACATAAATATTTGCTGTTATTTAGGTGTTTCATATATCTGTGCATGTATATTTCTGTTTATATAAATGCATGTATACATATACATAGTTGCTGTTGTTTAGATATTATATGCATACATTCATATATACATAAATGCTGTTGTTTAGGTGTTTTACATTTTTGCATATATAGGTATGTACACACATAATTGCTATCTTTAAGATATTTCATATATTATATATTTTATATATGCCTGTATGTCTGTAAGCATGTATACACTCACACACTTGCTATTGTTGTTTAGGTACACAATAATAATAAACTACACACAATACATACACACATACATACAGCCTAAGCAATAGTACCACAACGTCTGATGTCTCATATAATATATCCAGGAAAGTCAGGTATGGCAAAATACCATTCTTGACCAGGAAGGTCAAGAATGGCTTCAAGAAGGGGGTTTGAATTAACATTAAAGGATGAATGGGATCCAGATCAAAAGGGAA
>NC_133618.1:477646315-477733815 GCF_048593235.1 Sminthopsis crassicaudata
AATTGTTTTTCTTTGCTATATTTCCTGTAGTCATATGTCAAAAAGAGGGAGTTTTCCTTCAGAGATATAAAATATCTTAGGAAGATGCTAGGGGTGTACATATATGTAGATGCAACAGGTATGTGTATATATGCATACATATACATACACCTGCATATATAGATATTCATAGATACATGCACCCTGTGCATACACACACATATATATGTATGTGTATGTTAATTTTTTTTGTTGTTCAGTCACTTTTCCGTCATGGCCGACTCATCATGACCCCATTTTAATAAAGATACTGTGGAGTGGTTTGTCATTTCCTTTTCCAGCTCATTTTGCATATGAGGAAACTGAGGAAAACAGGGTTAAGTTACTTGGCCAGGACCACACAGGTAGTAAATGTCGAAGGCTGGATTTGAATTTGAGAAGATCAATCTTCCTGACTCCACTCTAAACACTGTGCCACCTAGCTGTCCTATATATAACCAGTTTTTTCCAATTGGCTGAATAAAATTGATCTTAAGACAAAGGCATTAAAGATTCATGTAGATATATTATAGTTGACATCTAGTCACAGAGTTGGAAGAGATCTTTGACTTTATATATGAGGAAGCTAAGATCCGGTGAGAAAGAAAACTTTATAAGCCTTGAAGTGATGTATAAATATGGAATCTTTATTATTGTTATTATATGATCTAGCTATTCTATCCTGAGGAAAGAAAAAGACCATGTATTATTACTCTAAAAATTCTCAAACCATATTATAACTCATAAATATATCACAAAA
This sequence comes from Sminthopsis crassicaudata, assembly GCF_048593235.1. Lineage (NCBI taxonomy): Eukaryota > Metazoa > Chordata > Mammalia > Dasyuromorphia > Dasyuridae > Sminthopsis > Sminthopsis crassicaudata. Next base: position 477,647,094 of record NC_133618.1, read on the forward strand.
TGGAAAGACCTTTAAATGTGCAGTCAGAGATCCTGGGTTTGAATCTCAGTAACTTAATATTTGTGTGACAGGCAAGTCATCTCCAGCTTCTGTGGGTTATATAATGTTGGACTTAGTGATGTCAAACTCAAGTAGAAATGAAGTTCATGAAACCATTCATAAGGAAATTTGGGGGCTGAACATGGATTTGAAAACCACATATTAGCATTATGTCTTATTGTATTTTTTGTTTTAAAATTTAGTGTATTTGTTTAAAAATATTTCTCAATCTGGTTTGGGTATGATAGTAGAGATTCTTTTTTATACTTCTGCATTATATAATCTCTTAATTCTCTTCCAACTACAAATCCAGTGACCCTTCAAGAAAATGGAAGATGTTTTAATTTCTTTAATTTAAAAAAATGTATTCTTCTACCCAAGCCATTTTTTTATACATCAGAATTTCTTGGACCGAGGAAAACATTCACTGTAAGTACCCAGATGCCCATTTCATTTGTCAGTTGCTATGTTCATTGAATAATATTCTGTCAGTGATAATTTAGTGACTAGAACTATGCAAATATTCAGTTCAAATCACCTGAACTCTTTTTTGACATAGTCCCATTTTGATAGTGGGTAATATTACTTTCTTCTAGTACTTCTTACTGTGTAGCATCTCCTCTTCCATAATAGGCAGAGGAATATTTTTATTAAGGCATGACTGAATGAACCTATTTCATTTATCCATCATTAGTGCTGTACCAAGGTAAGGGTTTTAAGGCAATGGCATGCAATAACGTTTCTGATTACACACACACACACACACACACACACACACACACACACACACACACACACACACACACACACTGCAATAACATTATTTCCATTTTCTAAACTACCACCCAGTTATGTTACTGACAAGGACAGGAGAACAGCCAGAGTTCTTGACAATGGGAAGCGGAGAAACAAAATAGAAACTATTTTGCCAAGCAGATCTGAAGAAGCTTTCTTTGCAAAGTTAAGAATTAACCTGGGGCTCAGATTTCACATCAATTACAGTCAGTTCTTCTCATTACTCAGCTGAAATTGACATGTAGGCAAGTTCTGGACTTAAACTTAGCTCCTGCTATTAGGTTTAAACTACTTGACCCTGCCTATGAACCCTGGTTCGCCATACTGCTAAGGCATTTCAGTCAAGGGCCTCTCCCCTAAAATATCAGGTCTCCAGGTCATTGGAGAGTTCCAAGAAATCTGAAATTTCAGGACAGACTTTAGAGCTTAATGTGCACATTTGAACAGCAGTTTCCCGCCACTAGCTCCTATGGTTCAACCTCTGAACTTTCAAACAACAATTTTATTTAGAAAGTTGATTTATTCATAAGCAAATAGGATACAGTGTGGATGAAGTACAAGGAACCAGGAGGCAGTTATTAGATTTATAAGCACAAAAGCCTCACTGTTGCAGACAGTGGAAGCTCAGCAGTTACTGTACCTTTCAAAACTAATATGTAACCATATCTGTTTTAAAAGAGTGATTCATTTTACTCCCAATGCATGAGAAACTCCTTCTCATCCCCACCACAGGAAACTTGAGTCTGATTTTAATGAGCTTCAATTGGAATGTGGCCTTTGAAAAGTAGTGCATTTGAAAAGATGGAACATTAAATTTTGTAATGATGTAAAACATCTTCAATTTTTGACAGGACAATGGTGCTTATTGTACTTTATGGGTCCACTGGTGATTCAAAGGTCACTTTGTATATGACTCCACAGACAGGGGCAGCACTGAATGAAAATTAGGTTACATGTGATCAGCTTTATTATTAATCAGATGAAAATGGATTTTTAACATTTTTCTAATGAGCAACAGAGAAGGAAGAAAATACCACGAATAAAACTAGGGAAGAGAACAGCAAGGCTTAAAAAAATGCACTGTGGTCATAACTAATAATGTGCATTAAATCTGAAATTCTTAAATACTATCTCAAGAAATAAAATGCAGCTGCATATTTTGGTGTCATAAATACACAGAAAACTGCTGAAATACCTACTGTAATTTACTATCTCTGTCCTTTGTTTATAACTAACTAATGAACTGATTTCTTCTTACAGTATATTACTGCAACACCGGCAATGCCACCATGGCTACAGTTGTGTGGCTGTTTCCGAGATAAATTCTGGTTTTTGGAGAGTTTATAACTCAGCTGTTAAAAGAACAACAATGATAAACATGCACACATACACAATTCAGGCTAAAACTTGGTATACAAGATCCAAGCTAGGAAATATATCCATAGTATAATTCTCCCATCATTTCTCCACTACCTTAAAAAAAAAATTAACCCTAAAAGAAGTGAAAAACCTAGCCACACCCCTGTTTTTGTTCTTCATGAGGGGTGGCAAATGAGTATATGCATATACACATGTGTTTTAAGAGTTTTAAAACAAGTTGTTTCCCTTGTTGAAAATTGAAAAGGCTGTTTTTTCAAGGTAATTATATGTGGAATTTATCAAAGTATTTATATAATGTAGAAACATTGGCTTCCAGTTAATAAACAAAGAGAAACAATGGAACATAATCCATCAAGACCATACTCTCCTGGGAGATACAGAATCAAAAGTTCTTTTTTTTCTTTTTCCTCTGAGTGTCTATAGCATTTTGTCTCCTATTACACTTATCTGTCACAGTCACTTCTGCGTTTCCCTCATACTCTGTACCCTCAAGGAACTTGAGAGAGAGAGAGAGAGAGAGAGAGAGAGAGAGAGAGAGAGAGAGAGAGAGAGAGAGAGAGAGAGACAGAGACAGAGAGAGAGAAAGAAAGAGAGAGGAGAGAGAGACAGAGAGAGAGAGAGAGAGAGAGAGAGAGAGAGAGAGAGAGAGAGAGAGAGAGAGAGAGAGAGAGAGAGAGAGAATGTAGAGATGGAAGAAGTCATAGCAGAGAGAAAAGCAAGAAGAAAATACAGCCCTACTGATCTTTTCTTTCTCACAAGTTACCATAGTGATTTTTCTTAAGCACAGATCTGACCATGTCATTTGCCTACTCAATAAACTCCAATGACTCCCTATTGCCTCTAGGATAAACTATAAATTTCTCCTTTTAGCTTTGTAAAATCCTTAACAATGTGGCCCCAACACATCTTTCCAACTTCATTGAACATTAATTACTTCCCCATCTATATATATATATATATAATCAGCTCCCCTAGAGAAGAAGTGCCTAATATACTATATTCCCCCTATACTATCAGTGCTTGGTATGTGGTAGTATTTAGTAAATTCTTGTTGAATAATTGCTAAAAACATGAAGACTTTAGAAGATTGTATAGATCTTCAATGTGGTGGTTAGGAACAAAAGACAAAGTGATGGACTGAAGTCACATTAAAGAAATGTCACAGCAATTTTTTTTTTTTTTAATTCAGGTACTGAGGCCAAATGGTTGGTTTAAAATGACAAACAGTTTGACAGGTTTTAAAAAGTAATCAATTATTTTTAACCAGAGATGATGGACTTGGCCTCTTTCTTTAGTCTTGATAATAATCAGAAAATGATATTTATCTTATTGAACCACCTAAGGCTCTTTTAAAACATCATAGTCTGTTATTTCAGAAATCCCATTAGGAATGTGTTTTATTTGGGGGAAAAGGAGTAAAGTGAGGAGTAGAATGGAGTAGAATATCATTTGGGGAATTGAAGAATAGGGATGGACTCTAAGGGAACTCTCTATTGCTTCAGAAATCATAGTAAAAATTGATAATGAAATCCACAGAGGCACCAAGAACCAGTTGAGACAGCTCCTGAGATGATAAACTTGGATGCAAGCTTGGAGTATGGTTCACAAATTTTTTACCTCATAGTCCAACTAGGATTTTTCCCTAGATTTGTGTATATATATATTTTATACACTATGTATTTAGTATATGCCTCTATCTCATTATTCCTCTAGAAATCTACAGACTAGCTAGGTGGATTTTAGTTATACCAACAAAAATTACAAAATGAATTCTGCCCCTTTCTACAGATCAGAAGCTCTCCGCTACTTAAACTCTTATTTGTTGGCATAATGTGAGTCATGTTAAATGCAGATCCAGGGGAAGGGCAGTACTGAATCTGCATTTAACATGGCTCAGACTATACAAAAAAAAAATTCCCTAGGTTCTTATTGCTTCTTGGTACTGGCAGTTCCCTCTTAAGTTCCTAATCCTTCCTCCCCTTTGAGGCTGTGCAGATGGTGTGACTCTATTTGCTACCTTGGATAGAGAAGGCTAATGGAAATAACATGATCTACTGGCATTCTTCAATGAGAAGTTTTATTTTATTGGATCCCAAACCTTTTCATGACTCACGTTTTCTCTTCTGTAAAATGAACCTGCTAAGATTCAAGGAAAACTACCAAGGGAACTCACTGATAGAGCACTTTTACCCTAGGCCTAGACAGTCATAAAGGATCTATGTGCAGAATAAATGGATATAATGCTAGCTGCCTTAAGTTAGACAAAGAAGTATAGTACTTCAGAGACATTATATGGACTCAAAAGGTCACAGAATCAATCTCCCTACCTCTAAACAGAATTGCATCCAATTCACTCCTGATAGACAGGTGTTTGGCCTCCTCTCACAATTACCCAAGGAAAGAGATTCCAGTGACTAATAACTCTGACTGTCAGAAAGCCCCAGCTCTAAGATTTGTCTTACTTGAATCCCTTCTGTTGCTATTTAAACCTGTTTTCTTTTATTCAGTCCCTAGCAGCAGTGAATGAGATAGATCCCCATCCTAATCAGGTATAACATTATTTTTATGAGTACTCACCAACCTTGGATTGGATAAACCACCATCTTGTCTAAAAGATGCTCATTATTAAGGGACTGGGAGTAAAAGATTGCTCTGGGTCCTTTTCTTCAAACCAAACCATTCTGTGACTTTCACCTTCCTGCAAAGGTCCTATTTTCTAGCCCTTTAATTATCTGTATTGCTCTCCTCTTGGATCCTTTCCAAATTCTCCACTAAGGTGTGGAGATCACAAACAATAGTAGCAACTTACAGACCTTTTCACTTACCTTCTCAATTTGAAAGTGATTAGGGTCCTTTAAGGTTGCTATAGTTCCTGTTTTCACCTTTTAATATTGGAAAACAGACACAATGTAGATAATATGAAAGGTGTGCTACCTCATGCCTCCTATGGAGGCCTGCTCTGCATGAGATGCAAGTAATATAGCAACCAGCTGGGAGAGGAAATACTAAAAAAATAAAAAAAAAAACAGCCAGAAATAGCTATTCATTTGAAAGAAATTGGCCCGGCCATTAACAGAAATCCTGAAAATCTAAGTCACCAACCAGTGTTAGCAGCAGCTGCTGGAAAACCCAGATATTTAGTTAAATGTGCACTGTCTCTAGCATGGTCACCACCTCATTCATGTTCTATGGGGAGTCTTGACACTTGTGATTGGAAAAGACTTAGAGTAGACCAAGGTTGAGACAGTCGTAAAAATGTCTTAAGCCAAAACTAACTTAGTATCCACTAAACATGAATGAATCACCCCTAAATGTCTTTGCTTTGGACATCATAAAAAAATGAACATGGTTTCTGTATCAGTCCTGGGATAAATCTAAAGCCCATGGTAGCTATCTTGAAAGGCTTTTGTGTGAAGGAAGAGTTATTCTTATTCTGTTTTGTCTCAGAGCAAGAAGACAGTTAAGAATCAAAGAAGCAAACTTAGGATTGGTATCAGGGGAAAATAGGCTAATAATTAGAGCTTACCAGAAATGGAATGGACTTTTTATAAAGGGACTAAGCTCTCCCTCTTTGGAGCTCCTCAAGCAGTGGCTAGATGAATACTTGCTGCACATATCACTGGCAGGGATTCTTATTTGTATAAGGTCTCTTTTCTTTGTTCAATCATTTTCAGTTGTGTGCGACTCTCTGTGAACCCATTTGGGGTTTTTCTTGGCAAAGACACTAGAATTTCCTTCTTGATCTTAATATCTGCAATATTTTACAGATAAGGAAACTGAAGCAAACAAGATTAAACATGTTGCCTATTGTCACATAGATAGTAAATGTTTGAAGATGGATTTGAACTCAGGAAGAAGTTTTCTTGACTTCAGGCCCAATAATATCCCACTCAGTGTGTTATCTAACTGCCCAATGAGGTCCTTTACAACTCTTAAATTCTGTGAAAATTTGCCATTTCTCTCATAGGATCATAGTTTTAGTTCTGGAAGGGGCTTCAGAGGTCATCTGATCCTAGCCCCTTATTTTATGGATAAGGAAACTGAGGCCAAAGGAGATAAGTGTCTGGCAACAAGTCACAGAAGCTGTAGCCATCAGTGTTAATTTGACTATTGGACTCCTGGCTACAGAACTAATACACTTTCTCTGCATCATGATACCATTTTTCCTCAGCTCCATTTATTCACAACATTATCTCTGGCTTAGTCAATGTCAACAGTTTTGAAGTATGAAGGAATTAAGCCAATTTAAGCACAGGTAAGCCTAATAATAGGAGAACTTGAGGGATGGCAAAATTAAGTTACCAGATAACCAGAATAGTTTCCCAGATTTTGATCTGGAAGGAACACAAGGAGATTATAGCAAACTGATGGGAAGGACAGAGGAGCAAAGTACAGCAAAGAGTCACAGAATCTGAGTCAGGGCCAGCTTCCCAGATGTACAGGAATCATCTCTGTAGCATCCTAGATAACCACTTGTCCAGACTGCCTTTAGAGTGTTTCCCAATCAGTCCATTCTCTTTTTGGACACTTCTAATTGTTAAAAATTTACATACAATCGAAATTTTCACCATGTTCCAATTTCATTCATCATCCTGAGTTCTGCCTTTTGAGGCCAAGCAGAGAAATGCTAATTCCTTTTTTCCCAAGATAGCCATTCAAACACCTGGATGGCCATCATGTTCCCATTATATCTGTCCTTTCGGATAAACATCCCGAGTTCATTCACCTGTTTTTCCTAAGGCAAGTTCTCCAGTCCCCTCATTATCATGGCTATGCTTTTCTAGATATGTACCAGCTCATGGAAAGTCATCCTAAATGTGGTGCCCAGAACTGAACATATTACTCCAGAGGTGATCCAACCAAAGCAGAGTATAGCAGTGTGTAATCTTGGTCAAGTCATTTAAACTTTCTGGAACTCGGTTTCTCATCTGTAAAATGAGGATACTGGTCTAAACTCTACTGAGGGAGTTGGTGGCTCAATAGATAGAGCACTGGCCTTGGGGCAGGAAGTCTTGAATTCAAATGTAGTCACAGACACTAGTCTAGCCAAATGACATAACCTCTATTTGCTCAGTATGCTGAACTATAAAATAGGTATAATAGCACTACCTTTAAGAGTTGTATGAGTCAAATAAGACAATCCTTGCAAAACTGCTTAGCACAGTGCCAGGCATTTGGAAGCCTCTACATAAATATGTATTTTCGCCTTCTCTCCCCTATCCCTGTATGATTTCTTTGAAATCTATAATCTCTTTGATCATTAGAGTAGTACTGGGACAGAACTGACCTAGTTGAAAATTGGAAGAGGAGAACTTTGAACATGACTCCCCTTTCTATAGCTAGCCAACCCTCTGAATTTTACTGATTCTGACTTTTCTATTAAATAGGACCAAGAACTCACTTTCTGTCCTACCACTGTGTGCATATCTTCCCCTCCCACCCTCACCTCCATTTCTTGTTCAGTGACTGAAAGGAGTGACAATTAACTCTAAGGTTCAACTCTAAATGTTGTTCTGAATTATGGGCTGCCTGGTCTAAAGTTCCCTTCCATGGCTATCATTCCTCATTTTCTCATACCTCTCTACGTCAGCCCTCTACTTCCCACGTTCCTAATCTATTCTATCCAACTCTTCTATTGTGTGGCACTCCAGAGCCCTATTCTATTTTTAACAACTGTCCTTAAGATCATTGATTCTGTTTTTCCTTCTGATCTGTTTCGTCTTTCACAAATGTGACTAAAATGGAAATATGTTTTACATGATAGCACATGTATAAATTATAATTAAATCATGTAGTACCCTTTTCAGAAGAAGGGAGGAAAAGAAGGGAAGGAGATAAATTTGGAACTCAAAGTCTTGTAAAAAATGAATGCTAAAAATTTCTTTGACATGTAACTGGGGAAAAACAAAATATTTATAAATTTTTCAAAAGAACATTGGTTCTGGAGTCAGAGAAATATGTTGAAATCCTGACTCTTGACAACTTACTACCTGTGTCACCTTGGGCATGTCTCAATCTCCCTGTGCCTCAATTTCCACAAAAAATTAAGGTTTTATAATATGTAACCTGTTGAGATCCCTCCTAGACCTACCTCTCTGATATTATAATTCCATGACTTGTTCTTCCTTTTCCAATTATTTTTGGATATTTTATATTTAATCTTGCATGTATATCCCTATCCCATCAATAGAATAGAAGTTCTATGAAGTCAAGAGTTGTTTCATTTTTATCTTTGTATCTTAGTTCCTAGCCCAATACTTGGCATATAATAAATGTTTAATAAAGGATTTTTGGATTGAATTAAAACAAGTGCTATGATAATGATCATATCCCTTGTTCTAGACACTACAATTACCTTAATGGTTCCTAAGACACAATGTGCTTTTTTGGTTGCTGTGTTATAATGTTCATGTATATTGTGCTTTCAGTCCACTAAATTCCCAGTTAATTTTTAAATGAATGGTGGCTAGTCATGCCCTTGTGGAATTGATTTTTGAAGCTATATGTAGAATTTTTCATGGATCCTCATTACATTTAATCTTATTAGATTTGGCCCATTGTTCTAACCTGTGGAGAATTTGGATATTGACTTTCATGTAGTGTTAGTGGGATATGTCTTATCCAGTGGCATGTGGAAACCAGCTGGTACTAACTATTGAGAGCCAATTGTTAAATTTCCAGTGTGAGCATTTATGTTGGAAATGAATAAATGCTACAAATGAGGGCTTGTTTTTTGTTTAGTTATCTATATTTAAGAACAGGATGGAGAAAATGTTAATAATGAGACTGAACTTTAATTTGTAGGATCATTTCCTTGCTTTCCCCTTATCCTGAGCTGGTTGTTAAACATTTATTAGCTCACCTCTGGTCTTATCACTTAGTTAATTTAGACATGAGCTTTAATATTTCTAATCTGTAGTCATTATTATTCAAAGATAACCCTGCTATCATGTAAAGGACATAGACTTAGAGTTGCTTTTTCCACTATTATAGAGAGATTGAAACCAATTCATTGAAAGAAATAGAGAGCTTACTGTCAGACCACCTCTGCCACTTTCCAGCAATGTGATTCTCTTCCCTTTCTGTGCCTCAGTTACCTTCACTGTCAAATAAAGATAATGATGTCAACTTGTTTCTTTCTCAAGCTAGTTGTGAGGATTTAGTGAGAAAATACTTTGTAAAGCTTTACACAAAGATAAAGGGTTGTTTTTAATTGGATTGAGAGATAGAGGAAGAGAAAATGGGCCTTCAAGTGGACTTAAAAAGACATGGTTCAAGTCCTACCTTTATAGCACACACTGTTTCTATAGCTCTTCACAATTGCTTTACCTCTTAGTGCCCCTAGGCAACTTCTTTAGATGGAAAATTGCAGAGAAAATGCTAATTTCCATTGGAAAAAAGGGGTGCCCCATTAGAATTATCTATATTAACAAAATCAGACATACAGTATAACAACAACAACAACAACAAACTCATAAAATAATTGGCCTTGACCTATGCACCAGTTCACTGGATTAATCAGTCCCATATTGCTATTTGCTTCTCTACAAGTCACCATATTTAACTAGCCTCAGCTCTTTTTGTAGATGGCAAGGAAGTGGAAATCAAATGAATGTCCATCAATTTGGAAATGGTTAAATAAGTTGTAGTATACAAATATAATAGAATGTTATTGTTTTATAAAAAATGATGAGCAGGCTGATTTCAGAGAAGCCTAGAAAGACTTACATGAATTGATGCTGAGTGAAGTGAGCAAAACCAGGAAAACATTGTACACAGCAACAAGATTATGAGATTATCAACTATGATAGACTTAGTTCTTCTCAGCAAATACAGTGATCTAAGACAGTTCTAATAGGCTTGGAATGGAAAGTGACATCCACATCCAGAGAGAGAGAACAAAGGAGGGTGAATGTAGATGAAAGCATAGTATTTTCATTAAAAAAATTTTTTTTTCTTTCTTGTGTTTTTTTTTCCTTTTGTTCTGATTTTTCTTTCACCACATGATTAATAGGGAAATATCTTTAAAGCAATTATACATATATAATTTATATCAGATTGCTCATTGTCTTGGGGAGGGGCGAGGGAAAGAAGGGGGAACCTAGAATTCAAAATCTTATAAAAATGAATATTGAAAATGATCTTTACATGTAATTGGAAAAATGAAATACTATATTTTCTAATAAATCTATTTATTTTTAACACTTTGCTTTATGAATCATGTTGGGAGAGAAAAATCAGAGTAAAAGGGAAAAAACCATGGAAGAGAAAAAAACAGAAAAAGAGAAGTGAACATAGCATGTGTTGATTTACATTCAGTCCCTTTAGTTCTTTTTGTGGATGCAAATGGTATTTTCTGTCCAAAGTCTATTGAGATTGCTTTGGATCACTGAACTACTCAGAAGAATCAAGTTTTTCATAGTTGATCTTTGCATATTCTTACTGTTATTGTATACAATGTATACTTGTTTTACCCAGTATGACCTGATGTTCATGTAAATCTTTCCAGGCCTTTCTAAAACCAGCTTGTTCACCATTTATTTAACAATAATATTCCATTACCTTCACATCCTATAACTTGTTCAGTCACTCCCCAATTGATGGGCATCTACTCATTTTTCCAACTCTTTGCTACCACAAAAAGAACGGCTACAAAAATTTTTGCACATTTGAGTCTGAAATACTCTTAAGGGGAAAAATAAATTAGCTTCAATCATGAGGACATGGCCAAATAGTGTATAGTGAGTGGACAAAAAGAGATCTGAGTCTTGAATAGTCCAAGCATACCAAAAAAAGGAAAACATATTTCAAGATAGTACCATATGAAAATTAGCACAAAAAGTATGCTTCCAATCTCACTCATAGGTTTATGACCTGGTGTAATCCTTTTTTTTTCTTCATCCTTCCTCCTCACTTCTCAGATCCCCTTAGTATGCCAAGTATTCTTCATCCTATTTTCCCTATATATTTCACATGCAATTTCTCTCTTTCCATTCATTTGATCATTACCTTGATTTAGGTTCTCATCCCTTCTCCCATGATTCATCTATCAACTTTTCATGGCTCTCCTTGCTTTCTAATTCTCCCATTTCCAATCCATCCTTTATGCAACGGTTAAAATAGTCTTTCTAAAGCATAAATCCTATTATTCCTTGGACAAACTTTTTTCAGTAGCTCACTATTGCTTATACAATACACAATGTAGGCTGATGTATAAGGTCCTCCACAATGTAGCTTCAATTTATCTTGCCAATCTAATTTTGTATTACGTCTCTAAAAGAACACTATCTTCCAACAATTTCAATCAACAATGATATCTTTTTATTTTTACCTCAACAATATTTCACATATTCAACTCCTTTTTTCTATTCCTACCATAGAGAGACCAACTTACTTCAGGTCTTTATTACTTATCACCCAGACCAGAAGTGCCTCCGGCCCAAAGGCCAGGTAATCAACTACAAGAGGTGACAAACTGAAATCTAGGTAGAACAACTTCCTACTGCTTGAGTTCTATAGCTTGATAATTTTGTATGGCCTGGAATGATGTTATAAATATCCAAATAACTTTGTACTGGTCCCCTTGTCTCAAATCCCCCACTCTAATCTACCCTATTTATATAGATGTCAAAGTGATTTTCTTTAAGCATATCTCTTACCATATAATTCTCCTTCTCAGTAAGTCTAGTAGTTCAACATTGTCCCTATGATCAAATATAATCTCGTCTGTCTTTTTAAAGCTCTTTACAACTTGAATCCAACCTATTTTTCATTTTTTTCTTTTTCATTTTTACTCTATGATATAGCTAAATCAGCTTCTTCTCTTCTCACACTCAGTCCTTCCTTTTCTGTCTCCATGCCTTTTCACTAGATGTCTCCAGTCCAGAATGTATTCCTTTCTCATCTCCGCCCCACAGAAACTCTCTCTTCAAGCACCACTTCATACATGAAACCTTTCTATTCTCCCCAAAATGTTCATGTCTCATTTCCTTGATGACCTTGCATTTTATTTTGTATTTTTTTCTTTCTGTATTTATACACATACATATTCTTTTCGCCAATAGAGTGTAAGCATTTTGAGGAAGGAATTTGTTTTTCTTCTTTTGTCCCCAATTTAGCATTGTATCTGGCTTAGAATGAGACCTTGTTTATTGATTAGCTGACTAGAGAAGGTGTTGCTGAGCTCATTCTATCTGTTGTCTCCATACATTATACAAACTGTCCCTTAGAATCCACTTCCTTTGTATCTTTCCTCTTAGCATCCTTATTTTCCTTTAAGTACCACCTTCTCTAAGAAATTTTCTCTGAAACCTAATATCCCAGTTTTTAATGTTCTCCTTCTGTTCATATTACTTTGCCTCTACATATCTTTAGATATATGTCCACCTAGGAAAATGCAAACTCCTAATGCTTTCCTTTTTATTTTTGTCATATGTACCTGACATAATACTTTACATGTAATAGTTTCTTAAATAACCATATCCTACTAATAGTAACCAAAGAATGACTTTTTGTTTGTTTGTTTGTTTTACTGAGGGAATTGCCCAGGGTCACACATCTAGGAACAGATCTGAACTCACCAAACTGACTACACCAAATTGAATCTACTTCATTTGGACTACATCTACACTGAACAGAAAACAACCTTGTATTTCTAAGGTGGCCTTTATCTCTTCATGAGAGGAGTAAGGAGTAAGAAGTACATAATTTTGACTAAATAAAATAGGCATCAGAAATGAAAATAGACACCAGATCACAGGTCTTGAAGGAAATAAAATAGAAGGAAATTAAATCAGGACTTTGTCCAGGTATATTTTGGAACCAACTTGTACTGAAGCTGATTGTTAAATTTTCAGCATGAGCATGTATGCCTCAGGAAACAGCAAAATGAATAGTAGGGGGGAAGCAACGAGGTGGGGCAGTGGATAGAGCAATACCCCTAGAGTCAGAAGTACCTGAATTCAAATCTGGCCTCAGACAATTATTTAGCTGTGTGACTTTGAGCATGTCATTTAACTTGCATTGCCTCAAAAAGAAAAAAAAAAAGAAACAAAACAAAAAATCAGTAAAGTGCTACAAATCAGAGCTTGGTTTATTGTTTTATTCATTATCTAAGTTTATGAAAGTGATGGGGGAAATATTAATAATGCAGATTAAGCCTGCATTATCATGCATGTATTTGACGATGTATTTTCCCCCCTTTCATGGAGTCAGTTGTTAAATTTATATCAGCATATGGTTGATTTTGTCATTTAATTTTCTTGGGTATTAGTTTCTACCCACTAAAATCCCACGAAACTGAGAATATGTGGACCAGGAAATAGAACAGGAGCAAGGGATAGAAAAAGAGATAGCCTGATGTAGTAGAAAGAATATTAGGCTGAGAAGTGGGGGACTTGAGTTCTGGTCCCAGCTATGTCAAGAGCAAGCTACTGTGAATAATTCCCTTTCCTTTTCCTGAGACTCACTTTCCTCATTAGTAAAATGAGATGTGCAAAGTAGTGAATCCCTCAGGTCTCTTCCATCCCTAATGTTCTCTGACAAAAAGACCCTAAGTTACAGAAAAGCATACTTTGTTTCAGTGTATAGAAGAAGAAAAAATCAATAGGGACAAAGTATTGCACAGTGGAAAGAGTGCCATATGTGGCACTAGATTCAAATCCAAGCTCAACCATTTACTATTATATATCTGAGCTAGAAAAGTCAAATTTCTTTTTTGGGCTTTTTAGGGGCTTCGATTTTTCATTTGTAAGATGAAGGGATTGCATTAGCTGATCAGTTCTAAAATCTATTGATTCCATTCAACAAGGAAGAAGCTGTCTTGGGAAATAAACTATTAGCCCTTCTGAGCAAAGGCTAGGTAATGAGTCCTCATGGATGTTGAGGGAAGAAGCTTGAACTAGATAATCTGGAATTAGGTGCTGGTATGTCTTAGCCAAAGGGAAACAGGGAAGCAAAACATTGAGATTACAATGTACTAGATGAGTATCCTTAGCTGATTGAATGGTCAATACAATTTAGCAATAATTTGAACTGATTTTTTGATGGCCCCCTGATTCTTAAAACAACAAACCACAAAATCTGCTTCCAAAGTTGGTTTAGTCTTACTTCTTTTAATGCACTGGATTTATGACCATGATTTAGTAGTATGCATGGCTTTAGTTTTTGCTTTCTTTATCAAACCCATCCTCAACTGAATCTTCTTAAAGAAATACTCTAGTGTTAGTAAGAAATCATCACTGAATCTCAGAGTTGAATAGGAGTTGAAATACTATCTCATCTCTGGAGTATGTGTATGTGTAGGTGTGTATATACACATAAATACATGAACAGACACATACACACATATATATGTATGTATGCATGCATATATATTCTCCATGATGTGCTCCCAAAGTGGTCATCTGGCTTTCATTTAAAAAGCTCTACTGAGAAGAAACCTGCTACCTCCTGAGGTACATTGCACTAAAGCTCTAATCATTAGGAAGCATTTTCTTTGTATTAATCCTAAATGAGCCTCTTTGGGACTTCCAGTAATTGCTCTTAGTCCTGCTTTCCATGGCCAAACAGAACAAATCTAATACCTCCTCCATATGATAGGGCTTCAGATAGGTGAAGATAACTATTGTGGACACTCTTAAGCTTTCTCTTCTCCAGGATAAGCCTGTCCAGCTTTTTCAGACACTTCTCATCTGGTAGGACCTCAAGATTTTTCATCATTCTGGTCTCTTTCAAACAGTTCATCTCTAATTTATTGAAGCTTTTTCTGAGATGTGGCAGCCAGAACATCTTCCTAATTCTTCTTTCTTCCCTGTGACACCCTAAAACATAACTCTGAAGACAAGCAGTCACATGCATTCAGACAAATCCCATTTCCTAACTCTCCTTGGAGAAGTAGAACTTCAGGGTATTAACTGGGGGAGGGGAGATAATCATTCTGCTGAGTTTTTCCTTCTAACCCATTTAGTCTTCTAGTTTGGGTTTCCTGTTTCCTAGTACCATTCTTGAGGGTGTGGGGAATGGGAAGTAGGAAGAAGGGAATAAACATTTATGTAATACCTACTATGTGCCAAGTACTATGCTATTTACAAATAGTATCTCATTTCCTAAAGATTCCAGCATCTGACTTCTAATTTAACAAATCATAAAAATATTCACAAAGAACACCTTAAATAGAGACTAAATTCAACCCAGTCTTCTGGACCTGACCATCCCCTTATTTGAGTTTGGCCTTGTAGTCTCCAAGAGGCAAGATGGAAAGCTGACCACTTACATACAGGATATGTTTTGTAACCCCCAGAAATGTGAACGAGTTTTATGTGAGGGTAATTGGATATAATTCCCCATCATGAGTTACAATTGACAAACAGACCCTACAGCTGGGCCGTATTTTGGTCTTCTACAGCAAACGCTATTTTCATGGCTAATTTATTAGAGAAGCCATGTTTTTGAGGAGACATCACCCACGCACAAAAAAGGGTATATTTATTGATATGTTTAAAATATAGGTTTTTAACTCTCTTTCTTAGCCCTTAACAACAAAGTCAAGAGATAGACAGATATAATTATGTTCTGACTACTCTCAGCTCTGCTGCCCAATGGGAACCTTTGTATACAGTTATCAGTAGCACTGAAATCTGCTTAGGAAAGCAACAAGTCTTTTGTTCTGTTGACAACAGTTATTACAATTAATTCATTTTGTGATTGGTACTTGCACTGAGTGACAAGGTGTTATTTTACCTCAGTAAAAGTTAAAGCGGTAATACCTACATGCAAAATAACAATCTGAGCTTGCAATCACTCACACCAGAAAAGAAAAGATTATCTTCAGAACCAGCTGCTCAGCCACCCCACCCTTTTATACCCCAAGTATGAGTTGGAGTTTGGAGCTTGTATTGAGTTAGGGAGTTAGGGAGGGTTTTGTAATTTTTTTCCCCCAGAGTTGATGATTTTTTTTCCCTTTTTTCTAGTACATTAGCATTAATACAAAGTTTGTTCCTGAAATACAAAGAACAATTCACCAACTTCTTGGGGAAAATAGCTACTTTGAAGAGATGAAAAAAAATTGACTGCCAAACCTATGTATTACAGGAAAGATTATGAGCATATGTCTATCTGGACATACCTGCTTCTGCATTGTTCCAAGGAACAGGTCCTGAGAACTATTGAAAGACA
This sequence comes from Sminthopsis crassicaudata, assembly GCF_048593235.1. Classification (NCBI taxonomy): domain Eukaryota; kingdom Metazoa; phylum Chordata; class Mammalia; order Dasyuromorphia; family Dasyuridae; genus Sminthopsis; species Sminthopsis crassicaudata. The sequence goes on from NC_133618.1 coordinate 477,663,483, forward strand.
AACCTCTTCAGTGATTTTTTTTCTTTTTCTTACAACAATTTAACAACTCTGGGAAAGTTAAATGTACTTACTTATTTCTTAGGGACTGAGATGCAAGTCCATATTAATTGACTAATAAAATTTTATTAAGCACTTACTATGTGCCAGGTACTGTGCTAAGTGCTAAGAATACAAAAAAAGAGGCAAAAATGTATTACATATGTGTATATGTGTGTGTTTGTGTGTGTGTGTATGTATATGTATAACCTATGTTGAATGACTTGCATTCTCATTGAGGGGAAAGAAAGAAGAAAGAAGAGAGAGAATCTAGAACTCAAAGTTTTAAAAACTAATGCTAAAAACTGTTTTCACATGTAATCTGGGAAAAAAACAAAATACTAAATAAAGAAAAAAATGAAAAAGAAGAGGCAAAAGACAGCCCCTGCTCTCTAAAAGCTCAAGTTGTTGGATTCATAAAGACAAAACAGAATTTTTACCTTTTTAAATTTTAAATAATCAGGCAAAATTGACAAAAGTGAAGTTGAGTGAAAGGTTAAATGAATTACACATATGTTCAGAGCTTTTTTTTTTTAATAAGTAAACAATACTTTCAATGGCTTCTTGTTCTGAAATAATTCTGACTCCTATTTAATCTGATATGGTTGAGAAATGGGATGTTCTGGTTAATTAGATATTCTGGTTAACATAGAGTTCCCATTATGTGAATTCCCAGCTTTCAAATAACTAGAATATGATAAAATAGACTTGAGGCTAAAAATACTTTAGTCATAAATTGATCTTTCTTTGAGAATTTAGCTGTCCCTCAAAGCTAACATGAAAGAGTGCTGAATTTGGAGTCAGAGGAAGTCTTTGTTCTTATACTTACTACCTAAGTGACCCTTAATCAAGTCACTTTCACCGTTTTGATCTCAATTGCCTTGTCGGTAAAACTCAGGGTTGTAGTAAGTGTCATTTGATGTGTTTTTCCAGCTCTGAATCCATGAGGTTGAAAGCTTCCATTACCACTATACCAGCCAAACACAAATCCTGGTGATTTGAACTTTTTGACTGTTTGGATTCTGGTAGTTCAATATTTCTGTCCCTTAATTGAATTTGCTTTCCCACATCTTCACTTTATTTTACCTATTTGGCTATCACCCAAAAGAAAAGGCAGGATCAGGGAGAAGGAAGCTGATTGGATCCTGAGATATTTCCTGATTTCCAGAAGGGGTGTTCTTTCCTTGCACCAAAGCCTGGGACTGAATTACTTTCTCTTACCATGAACAAGATGGAAGTACTTGCTAAACTGGAGCTTCCTGAAGATTTGGTTCTTTTTCTGTTTTTTTTTTTTGTTTTTTGTTTTTTTTTTTTGCCTCCCTATCTATTGCCTAATAGGACTCTTTCATGTTCTTTCTGCTGTCTGTAATAACTTCCTGCAAATGAGGGGCAGCTGATGAACAAGCCTTAAAGGAAACAGTATGATGTATTTGCAATTTGTTCTGAGGAATTACCACCTTGTGTCAAATAGCATTAAACTTCCAACTTTTGCAGGGAACTTAGTAAACTGATGCACATCTTCAGCATTTGCAGTCAGTCATCGTCCTCCTTAATATAGGGAGTTCAGCACATCTCTACTCCTATTAGACATTGGTCTCAGTAAACCATCAACAATGAACCATTTAAAAAGCCCATCCAGATTTTTTTATTAGCAATATTTATCACTTTCTCAAAATCAATTTTATATTTTAAATTAAAACAAATGACTATTCCTATCCCAATCAATATTTGCATCTTTGCCTTTTGAAAAAAATTAAAAGTTGAATGTAAAGAAATCCTCTCCTTTCCCTGCATCAATCCAATTTCAATATAATTCAATATTTAATAAATATAATCCTCTTTGTCTGTGCAGGAAAACATCATAAAAAATGCAAAAGGTTTCATGATCTCCAAGAACTTGGGAGTAAGAAAGTGTTTCCTTATTTCCTCCATAAATACTGAAGTCTTCATCAACGAATGTTTTCCTTTCCCTCTTTCACATATTAGAAACAGTTTGTTCCTATTAGGCTAAAGAAAAGGGTTTATATATTTAATGATTCTAAAAACAAAATGCTACCTACTATCTCCAAAATTGCCATTTTATCTCTTTAGAATTCTTTAGCTTGACGTTTTTAAAAGGCCAAAAGAAGAAAAAACCTTATATAATACCTAATTTGTACATCTGTGGTTTTCCTCTGACTGGCAAAGGCACCATATGTTTTTAATTATCATAATAGCCTTAAAGAACCTGTTCGGTGGGAAACACATATGATCCTTTTATTACTGGTTTGTAATTTAAACAGTTTTAACAGAAAAGGTCTGGCTATAGGGGAGTGACAGGCTCAAAGGCCTAAAATCCCTGCTATTGACCTCTGAAAGCCCAAGTTCAGATCCCACCCACTGAGGTGGGGACCTTATTCTCCCTGACTTGACAGAGGTAATTGGTCACATGTGAAACAGCTCTTCAGGACCTTAAAAGACATAATTTCCAATCTCCAGTGACTCCATGTTTTGGTCGGAGGCTGACACAGGGAGAATAAAGTTTATAAATATTATCATAGTCTGATCCATGCAGTCTTCTTGGCTGGGGGTTGTGCATAGCTGAAGTTGCTAGGGGCCTGCTGAAAATCTGCTGCTGGAACTCTCTCCACTCAACACCTTGTTCCACTCAACACCTGCTTCTTGAGTTGAACCAAGAAGTTAAGTATATTCCTTACCTATTTCCCTGTTAAAGCAGTAGGCTTGTTATTGTTGTTGTTATTGTTACTGCTGTTGTGCCTCTTGGGCTTGGAGAAAACTGAATGGTTCAGTTCCTTTATGACCTTGGATCATCTCATAGTACTTATTTTAATCAAGTGAACCAACTTGATTAAGGTGGTGCCATAGTCCTACTGGCAGCCCCCTCACCATGACTCACCACTTCGAACACACATATATGGAGAAAGCAGATTTTATTGATACATCCCAAATTACAGACAAGTCAGCAAGGGGGATGATAGTTTCCTAAGGACAAGAATATTTCCTCTTGGTTTATAGGCTTGATCCTTTTCCTTGAGAAAGCTATTGCCTGGGAATGGTGTGATACTTCAGGTGAGAGGTTACATCTTTTAAATAATAGGTAGTCAAGATAGTGGAGAAACAACTTAACCTTGGCCACTCTTCAGTACCTTTTTTTGAATTGTTGTAGGAGTAAATTATGCAAGCACTGTCATGTGGCAAGGCTTCTTAGGAGGCTTATTAGGGCTCAAAAAGCATGGTCATCTATGTCATGCAGTAGACTTAGACTAAGAGTAGTTAGCCTGACCAGAAGTAAGAATCAGGATTCATAAGTACCATCAACTACAAGAAATTCTACAGATGCCATTAGAGATTTCATTATTTATATGTTTCTACATGATTTCATTTTGTTTTTTAGGAAGGCAGGATGCTACTCTAAAACTTATCATCAAAACAGTATTTTAAAACACCCCCTCTCTCATTTGTTTCCATGAACAACATATTAAAAATCTGGAGAAGAGTTATTTGATTACCCCTGCTCCAGAGAGAGACACTGGGGATAGGTTTGAAGTGGAATATTTACTCTATTTTTTCTGGATTAATTCTTAGCCTAAACAATGGAATTTTCTCAGTTTTATACTGGGCCTGGGTGACTCTTTAGTAACAGGTGAAGTATAGGAATGATGAATCAAAACTTTCTCTCATAGACATTGTTTAGTTCTCATTTTCATGGGTCCATAATTTTGTTCTCCAAGTAAGTTTAGCAGTATTTATTAGAGATGTTATCTTAGGCAAGTGATTTCTTTTTGCTGAATCTCAGTTTCTCTATCTGTAAAGAATTATACAAGATAATTTTTAAAATTCCTTCTAAGTTTGTGATTTCTAGAATTCAAATTATAAGAAAAATAGCTGTTTTCAAATCATACACATAAGATATACTGCAACTTCTATAAACCTTTGGTCAATGGGAGTAAAACCTCTATTTAAAACAATAGAATGCTACTTTCTTCTCTTCTAGGGATTCACGTCCCTGGTTTTAGATGCGTCCCTAAATCCCTTAAAAGCTGTTCCAATATCCTTAAGACAAAACAAAGCTTGTCAATCAAGAAGAAAATGGAAACAATCCTTGTTCATAAGGAGCTTATATTCTAATGGAATGTAGTCTTAATTGACTGTTATGTTTTAAATGAGATGTGGATCACAAGATTCTTTTTTAGTGAAATAGTCAATGAAATTATCTTGAAATAAAATAAGTAACTGGATGGGACATTCATCCCCATCCCCACACTTTCTCTTTTTCTCTCTTCAAGAAAATTTGCCAGAGAGGTCAAACCCAAAGAACCTAAGTGGCCATGGCTACTACTGAAAACCAGGGACTGAATGGCTTCCCCTCTCCAAGGGAAGTACCAGATGCTATTTGTAGGGTTGAGAGGTCACTGTTGACATCTCAAATGAGTGGGAGCAACCACATTTTAATCAGAGGGCATCCTTCATGTCCACCCAGACAAGACGATTGCACTGACCCGCCCATTAAGGAAACCAGACCCCATTTAATCACTGGGTGCTACCAGGGGCAACAGATGAGCAGAGCCCTCCCACCAATGGGGAAGGCATATTACTTATGGAAAAGGAAAACCAACTCCATCATCACTAGCTGCACACTGAGTATTTGTCCTTCTCCACCATGCCCTCCCAAGAACACCCCTTCCCCCCAGCTGTAGGGATTAATTCGGGACTCTGTCTCCTCACTTCTGATGAGCGAAGGCTCACCCACTGTCAGGCTCACCCTCTCCTATCGAGATCCCAATTTCCAATCTTAGGGGATAATAACTCACATTCCTCCAAGCCCATCTGCACCCAGCAAAGGCAGAAGAGCGAATAAAGCATAAAACACAAAGTTCCCACAGACAACATCTGTCTTAGTGCAAACAATGGACCATTATCTTGTAAATAATTCTGATTAAGCTGCAGCATTTCCCCCTGAAACAAATGGTAGAGGAGCAGAGGGGGAGGATGTTTCTATTGGAGACACCAGACCTTGGCTACTCCTGTTGGTGTTGATGCTTTAGTTTCATTCATCCTCACCCATCCCTCACTACTCTCCTGCCCCCAGTCCAGGATCACTTTGCTAACTGTAGTCACTCTGGTTCTCTTCACACCCACACAAACACACCCCACCCCACCAACACACATTCGTTTTTACTAGGAGAGGACCAAATCAGATTAATACATTCCCCATCCTCAGTCCTTAGGGAGCCTTTCTCTGGCTGTATTCTCTCTCATAACTTTATCCATTTTTCTCCAGTCTTCCTCTGTGGTTCTCAGATAAATATTCTCCTTTAATATTCTTTTTTTCTCTTCTTTTTCTTCTGCAATATTTTTTCTCATTCTCTTTCCCTTTTCCGTTTCTCTCTCTTTCTCTCTAATTTCCTTTTCAATCCCATACCCTCTTCCTCTCCTTTTTCAATTTCTTGACACTCAGTATCCCAACCTGGGCTGCCCTTGAACAGTGAGACCATTCCCTGAGTTGAAGAAAATAGGGATCCTGTAGAGTCAAAAGTAGGATAAGGTTGTCAGTTATCATGCTCTGTTTAGTTCTATGGGAGTTCCCCAACAACAATGTATTACATTGTATCTGCCCACAAAGACTAGGCAACCTTGCTTTCCCCATTACTTGTCTCAGCAGCTGTGTGGCAACCATGATCTTACTGCCAGGTTGAACGTCAATTTTTTTCAAAGCAAAAAAATTTGGTTTGGGAGGGAGTTTGAAGGTGAAACCACAAGGGATGTAAAAATGAGCAGAACAAACTCTAGTGGGAATTCCCATTTCTATCATGAAAGGACCACTTGATAAGGAGACAGGCCTAAGGATCTTTCAGCACCACTTATCCTGCCTGACACCTGCATCCCAATCAACAACTGTTTTGAAAAGGCAGGATACTATTTGTGCCATCACCCCCAAAGCCTCCTAAGTGGACTTGCTGTACTTCAGGGTTGCTACTGTTTTTCTTCCTACCAAAAAAAAAACTAAAAATAAGGTTTGCAGACATGTGCCATTACCTTAAGCAAATCCAATATATGAAAAAACAAAACAGAACAGAACAAAACAAACAACACATGACCAAAACAAAGAAATTAAGGAGAGTTCTTCAATTGGGTTCTATGAACTTTTTTCTTTAATATTTTAATTTGTATTCCTATGTAATCAATTTGCTTTATAATGTTATGTGCTTTATTTTATGCACTTAAAAACATTATTCAAAGACCTGCTCCTTAGGCTTTCCCTAGACTACCAAAAGGTGACCACAGGGGTAAAAAAAAACTTAAGAATACCTAACTTAAGGGGTGATTATTATATATATGAAAAAAAGATTCCTTACTTTGAAAAAATGATGTATCATGGGATTCCTGTAGCAAGTTCCCATCTTATACTTATAAACAATTGACTATATAACGGTATATATAATAGACTCTCTGATTTGTAGTCCACTAGGTTTCATGATTACATCTCCTATATCTGGAAAGGTACCAGAATATAAGATTCTTATTTAGTGGGCTGCCGTGAATACCAAACCTTCAATAATGATATTGCTTTGAAAAACATCCAGAGGAAAAAAGAAAAAGAAAGAAAAGAGAGGGAAAGAGAAGATGAAAGGAAATAAGAAAAAAAGAGGAAGAATGTGGGGAAGGAGATAGGTAAGGGGAGACAATGTGAACCAAACTTTAATAATGATAACTTGATGCACAGTGTTTCCAGCCACTATTTGGATATAAAGGCATAAGATTTATCAATGAATAATCTCTCAGTGACAGGTTTTTCTAGTGATTTCCATGAACCCTGTGTTCTGTAAGAAGAAATCATTAGACGGAGGAATAACTAAGAAATGGGCCAGTCAACTACTAAGTCTATGTTGAGAGAGCTGAAGAATAACATTCATAAAAGACATTATAAAAATTTTATACTATCTTGGTGCGGTTTTAGGAAGAATTGGGATATCATATAATTACTGTCTTAGTCTACAACAATGGCAAATATTTTTAGAATGATCAAAATGTAAATAATGCTCATCCTCAGATTTTATATTAATATTTATTCCACTCTCTTGTTTCTTGTTATCCCATTTTATAGCTGGAGCCACTGAGACAGTTGAATTTAGGAATATGGCTACAGAAATACACATACACACACACACTCACACACACACATAGATACACACGTAAACTCACACCAGAAATAAATGCAGGGCCTTTAGGCACAGACATCTTGAACTGGAAATCATGAGGAGAGACTGCTGGTTGGGGAGTAACTTCAGATGGTAGCGAATATGGCCTGGAAAAGAATTATGAGGATAGATGGGGGAATAAAGAAAACAAAGGGCATAAATATTGAGAGAAACAAAGATTTTAAAATGTTTTCATGTGGCTTGATATGCATTCATGAACTCTAAAATTACCCTGAATTTTTGTCACAATTCTTAAAGAAAGAAAAGTGAAAGCCTGACAAGTAAAACATCAGATTTAGAACCCAAAAGGTGTTTGATGCCTGAAAAATGCTTGGGAATCTCTAGTGAACATGACCATTGTATTCTCTGCAAACCTGGGAATTTAGTAAATTTAACAAAGAAAAGTATTTTCTAATTCAGGCTGTGAACATAACTAGTTAAAAAGGGAATAATTCAGTCAAATAATACATTTTTCCTATATAATAACACAGGTTCATTGATTTTTTTTCCTACTGATATGACAATTGACTGAATTGATTGATTGTTTTGACTTTAAAAATGCAAATATCATTTGTTTTGTGGGGGAGGGAGAAGGATAGGAAAATGGTTTAAGTTTGTATTATATGAGGAAAGGAGGAATGTGGACATTCAGTAAGGAAAAAAAAGGATGAATAAAGGAAAAAAAAATCTTGCCTCTGTTCTTATAATTTTGGCTTAGTTTTATTAATCATACAGAAAGTATTCAATTTTCACTGGACAAAAAATAATACTGTACCAAATTAACTACCCTAAATCTAGCATCCTAAGAAAAATTACCTCTGATCCCATATTCTACAACCAGTGGGGATGATTTCTTCATGGAGTCCCAAGAGTCTAGAAATAGAAAAGATCTTGAGATACCATCTGATCTTTTCTTCTACTTCCTAAACATCTGGGTCAGTTAATATATGTTTCAGTATTTACAATGAGTGATATTGGGATGTATGTCCTGGTGCTGGTCAAATATTAATAGGAAGGAGATACTATATTGTAGAATGAGTAAAGAGTAAACTCTGACCAATGGATTGCCACTAAGTAATTTTTTACTCTAATGGCTATACAAAGTGACCTGAAAGAATTAATCCACCTTCCAAAATGATTATGATTGTTTAATAGAAGATAAATTTCTCAGGTGACCATATGAAGTCATTAGCCCCCAATTATCTACCTACCAATTCCACTCTCTACTCAAGGTTATATCCCATCTTGGCTGCCCTCTGATTTGAGGGTCAGCTTCTATTGTCAGCTGATTGCATGCCCCGAAAACAAAAGAAAAGAAAAGAAACAACAATACCAACTAATTTTAATGTACAACTAAACCTAACATAAATAGGAGAGTAAATCTTTGGGGTGGGGAGGTTTGCTGGTGAGGAATTAAATAATGCATTCCAAAGCCAATGATAGATAATTTTGAGTATTAATCATGATTTTGGATTATCCACTCCATTGCATTTCTCCATTATTGTGGATAACCATGAGCAGACCTTAATCATCTGACAAAGATAAATGTAGAAAAATAAAATTCAATATCTACATAACTTAGGAATTGGGAGACACCATTAGGTGCATATATTTGGACAACTTCACAAATAATATGGAAGCCAAATCATTCATTAATGCAGACATCTTTTGGGTATGTGGATGAGCATTCTTTCTGGTGACGAAATAGCTGAGCTTCCTACTTCCACCTCAAAAATGCATAGCATTTTTTCCATTCGACAGAGGCATGATTGCCAATGCACGGCTGCATATTTCAAGGTATAATTTAATCATTGGGGAATTTCCTTGAAAAGAAGTGACTATGCATGAGCAATAATCATTTCCCAAAGTTTGGTATCATCAGCATTTACTCTCCATCTTTTCCTCCTGAAACAACCTAAATTTCATCAAAGCAGAAATATTTCCCAACATAGTTAAATGAATAAATGGTTTGAAAGAGGCCTCTCTTACCATTAGCTCCAGAGCGCAATGCCCCACATTTCTTGACTTTTCTCATAAGCCACAGACACCTCCTCCCCGACTTCTCTCCGTTCTACAACATGGATCTTTTCTCCACTTCGGTTGAGGTCTCACTCAACCATGAGCAATGGAACAAAAAAATGTGGTAGTTCATCAAGGCTTAAACCAGTGGACAATCTCAGCTTGCAAATACTATAAAATAGGCAGCCAAGGTACCCAGAGTGGAGCTTCCATAGAAAAAGATGCTCTAGAGGGCACAATGGATGTTCATCTACAAAAGTGACATGGGTAGTACATTGCCATTTGATCAATGAAGGGCTGGGATGATGGGGAGTTGGGAGCAGGATAGGGAATATGGACTAAAGGGGACAGATTTTCCTTTTTCCATGCCATGTAACCAAAATGAAGTCAATTCCATTGAGACTGAAAAAAATACCTCTTTTTCATATTGTAGACAGAAACATTCCTAGGAAGCCCAACCACTGAGAAGGGAATTGGTTTCCCAGGGGGGGTGTGTGTGTATGTATGTAAGGAAGAGAGTCTAAGAAGTTAGGGAGCAGGGTGCAGAGGGAGGGAAAAGTGTGGAGAGAGGTGGTGATGGTTTCATAAAATTAGGAAGATGAGAATCCACTGTAGTCTCATCTAAGTTTGAGAAGTTGCCTCCAGAGAATGACTCCATTGTATTTCCGCCTTCTGAGCATTTCCTGAATTTCCTGGCTTGGAGATGTTATTAGAGGGATTATATGCTCTTGAAAAAGGGAGAGAGAATAGCTCAGACAACTCCTTATGGCTCTGGAGAGACTTTCTGTCTATCAAAATGAATGGGTGGAAAAAATGATTTTTTTCCTAGTGGGTGTTTCCTTTAACTTATTTCACACAGAACATGATGGAGGCTGTCCTTCCCCTAGTAAGCAAGTAGCCCTCACTGGGACCTATCCTGGTCACCTTCGAGTTATAGGGAAGTCTTGTAATGGCACCAAAGGTCAATGGGAGTGTGAAAATTTGTATTTTGGGGATGAGCTAAATGATCAGGAAAGTGTCCAACCAGGAGCAGGGGAACATGAAAGCAATTTGTCAGGGCTTAAACCGGGCCTCTGGAGGGCCCAAGGAAAATGACTTCTGTTTCTTCTCCCCGATGCTTCCCGCCCCCCAGAAGTGGAGGAGTAAGCCATGCATGGCGCTGGGAGGACTGCGGAGCCCCTCTCCTGTAATCCCTCCCCTCGGGGGGTCACGGCAGCACCAATCTGCTGGCAGGGAGAGGACTGGGTGGTGTCTCCGAGGTGCACTTCTGAATTAAAACTGGGGCTTCTGAGCTCCTCAGCCTGGTGGAATTAGCAGCAGGTGTGTGGGTCTGCTGCACTGTCTGTCTGCTTTGTAAAGTCCTTCACAACTGGTCTCCTCCTCCCCATTCACTCTTCTTCTGTCTTATTCTCCTTCCCCTACTCCGTGGTTCAGGGATGCTGGTCTCCTTGTTGCTCCTGGTATAAGATACCGCCTTTCCGAGTCCTGGCATTTCCCCTGCTTCTAACTCCCACGCTATCCTTTCTTATCTCTACCTCCTGGCTTCCTTCAACTCTCAGCTAAAGTACCAGCTTCCACAAGAAGCTTTTCCCAGTCCATTTAATTGCTGTGCCTTCCTCTGTGATTATTTCCGATTTATCACTCAGTTTATTATTGAAAATAAAAGATATATACTTTGAAGAGGATAGCTGTTGGAGCCCTATTTGACTCGTCTTATGGAATTTAAATGCAATATACATATATATTTGTACTTATCCTCCATTCTATTTATGTATCTATCTTTCTATTAAGAACTCTCTTTCTCTCTCTCCCTCTTTCTTTCTCCCTCCCTCCCTTCTCCCCCTCTCTCTTCCCTTCCCTTCTCCTCTATTTTCTCCCTCCCTTTTATTCTCTTCCTCCCTCCCTCTCCCTCCATCCTTCCTTTTCTCTTACTTCCTCTTTCCCCCTTTTTTCTCTCCCCTCTTCCCTTATTTTTTCTCTGTCCCTCTGTTTATCTCTCTCTCTCTCTCTCTCTCTCTCTCTCTCTCTCTCTCTCTCTCTCTCTCTCTCTCTCTCTGTGTTTCTGTCTGTCTGTCTGTCTGTCTGTCTCTGTCTCTCTCTCTCTCTCTCTGTGTTTCTGTCTGTCTGTCTGTCTGTCTGTCTGTCTGTCTCTCTCTCTCTCTCTCTCTCTCTCTCTCTCTCTCTCTCTCTCTCTCTCTCTCTCTCTCTCTGTGTTTCTGTCTGTCTGTCTGTCTCCGTCTCTCTTTTCCCCTCCCTCCTCTTTCTCTCCCTCCCTCTGTCAGCTTACCTATCTATCTCTTGTTTGGACATAACTGCATTTTGTCTTCCCTATTAAACTGTGAGCTCCTTGAAAGCAGGGTCTGTCTTTTGCCTTTGTGTTTTTTGGTGCTTAGCAGCATGCTTGGCACATTGTTGATACTTAATAAATGCTTGTTGTTTTAACTTGACTGTATCGGTGATTTTCAAGTAAGAAGAAGAAAACAAAGAATTTAAAAACTTCACCTGAATACTTTTCCTAATCAGCACCTTTCCTCTCTTTTCTCATGTGTATATAATCACCCGAGTGTTTGTAAATATAAATGAGAATCAGTGTCTCCCGTGAGGAGAAGTCCTTGGAGAACTAGAACGGAGTCCTCAGGTAAGTGCTGACACAGCTCACACCCACCCTAGTGATGCCGGGGCAATTTTCTAATTGAGATTTGGGATATAATATTATGAACCTAGGTCATGTTAGGATGGCTATGACTTTATCCTTCATGGAAACGTTTAGCTCATTCACAGCATGCTGAAGGGGGTATTTTCCTCTCCTGATACTTAGGTTTGCATAACATGCTTTTTAATAGAAGATTTAAAAATACATACTTTGAAGAAAATGGCTGCTGGTGCCCAATATGGCTCAATTCTTGTAGAATTTATCCCTAATCAGGGGATGGAAGGTGGGAAAGGGATCATGCAATCCAATATTTATGTCTTTGAGGTCTGGCTCAGTGTAACAGTTTTATCATAAGTACCATGGGGGATTTTTCAACTAGTCAACAGCAATGTAATTGTTCCATGCCTGAACTACAGCTTTTTCCCAGTGTGACACAGAACACTGAAATGTCAGGCCCTGACTCATGGAGTTTAGGTGGAATTAATAAAAAGTACTGACAGGTTATTCAAACTGACAATTTTAATAGAAATTTGTCACTGGGAAATAGATTCCACTATGTTTCTGTTCTCCTTCCTTACTCTGCAAACTATGTAGTAGGTATTTAGGGGCATAGAAAGGAGTAGCCTCAATATTTAAAATCTCCACAGTACAAGTATGGATACTTTCTCTCAGAAGCATCTCTTGTCTGGCAAGAAGTAAATTTTGAAATAAAGGCCAAGAGAGAGAAAGAACAGGTATCACCTACTCTTTTCTCCAAGCTAGGAAGCAAGAGAAATGCAATTAAGATAGTTCATCCTGTAATATGGCTCGTAGTAAAAATTATCCCCCCATTTTTTTAGGGTGGCAAGCCAAATCTCATCACTAATATGGGCACAATATGATTGCTAAGCCCCCCATTCATTGGGTTTAACAATCTTGCCATGCCAAATTTTAAAATCATAAGAACTTTTCACCACATACACAATTTTTGTTGTAAGAAGATTTGAGTTGTACAGATGCCTTTGCCCAAAGATGTAACTCTGGTGGGCCAAATAGAGCTTTGTTTCGGGTACTCAGAGGGCATACTGGCAGTACTCACAGCCATTCAGCAATATAAATAACTGATTTGCAGATCTGAGTTAGCAAAAATAATTAATTTAAATAAGAAACTACCAGATTGGTACTCTTCCTATAAGCAATGGTCAAATCCCAAGTGAACTCCTACTCATTCATTCCCTGAAAATTTTGTGGTGGACAAACAGCAGTTTTAGGGTATCCTTGGGTCTTTGTCCAATGGAAGCTGGTAATTCTGCATCCATAGCTCCCTCCCAATAATCTTATGTAACAGGATCATTTCCCTCCCCTGTAAATTTGAATAAATTTGAAATAAAAGTTAGTTCTTGTGTGTGATTATTTTTTTTTGCTTGCCCTGACCTTAGGAGCCAAAATTGCTACTTATGGTTCCATCTTTTTAAAGGGGACTTCTGGTAGGAATGTTGGGAAAGTCCTGCTTTCTTGGTGCCTACGTGCACCATATTTTCCAGTGTAGGTTTTTCACATGAGCTTGTCTGGTAAAGATGGCTCATGATACATCCCTGAAAGGCACAGAGACTGTTGAACTCACACATGCATACATACACATGCACTCATGCATACATGCACTCATATACATGTAGTCTCACACACAGACACTCCCATTGAGTACTATATAAAATCCTCTCAAATCAGAACACTCGATAGTCACATTTTCGTGAGCAGTTAGCTATAGGGATGTGTCTATAGAAAAATGGAAAAATGCAACCAGTTGCATCACAGGCTTCTTGGTTTGGGGATTATTATAAAAAAAATCACTGGCCAAAGGTCCTTTGGAGGCTTTCAACAGAAGGACTTCAGAAAAGACGAAGAAGGGGGGAAGGGTCCGTTGTGAAATGGATTAACATAATGACTCCAAACTACACTAATGTTTCACAGCTTTTTTTTTATTAGCAATACCAAGATAAGTTATTGAAGCAGTTTTTGTATTGTTTTACATTCCATTCATAGGTGACCTAACTTGTAACTCCACGTACAGCACATTTAAAGATATATTTTGACACTTATTCAGAAAGCTACAATTATTATAACTTACATGCCTTCATTACCAGGAAAACCTTAATATATTTTCTAATTACTTCAACAATACTCTATTCCAAAGCACACGATAACCCAGTACAAGTTTACACAGTTCGCTTCAATCACCATTTTTTAAAATTGTGGATGTCAAGGTGCTGTTCACTGAATTCTACTGTCATCTCCTCCTGGTTCATATTAGGACCTGACACAATATTAAACTAGCAATATTACTGCTTAAAGAATATGAAGAAAGATAAAGACTGCACTTTTCTGTATTCTTCTAAAGAGTTACAAAATACAGGACAATTAGACACTCAAGCAGCAGCAGCAAAAAAAAAAAAAAATCTTGGGGCCAAATCTTTAGAGGCCTGTGGTGAATATACAAACAACACCCACATACACGCGCACATGAGCACACCTGTTGTGCACATATTTTGTTAGGTGCATGACTGAGGCAACACAATGCCATTTGGAGTATATGTGTGTGTTTGTGTTTATGCACATGTGTGTATTTATTCCAATGTCAGGTTTTCCCACAGGTGAACGGACATGTAAATGGCAAGGGGGGGAGGGTGCTCCGTTTCACAAGCATTTGTCCCTGGGGACCTAAATTTTTACTGAGAATTCTCCCTCAAATTTAAGTGACTAAGCTTTCAAAATCCATGACTAATAGATGAACATATGGGCCAGTATTTTTAGCCATCCGTGGTTATTTGTTATAGATATTGTAGGTTGGTGTGCCTTGTGTATACACATACCTGTGCCAATAGTCATTATTTATTAAACACACATATGTGTATACATTCTTCTCTTGGCTTTACATAATTAACAAGCTGCAGGTATCATCGAGGAGAATGGGAGGGCAATAGCAACTCCAGATATACCGAATAGAACTGGGGGTCACTTACCTGCAAGAAAATGGGCAGATTTATTAAACAATCCTGAAATAATTCTTGACTAGATACATTTGAGAGCTAAGCTGACGTCACAATTTCTAATTGTTTAATGTAAGAGATGACAAAGTAATATTTTAAATTTGGTCCTTCAATGTCTGGCTAAAGCAAGAATGGGCTGAATTATTAGAGCAGGTTGGTAATTAGATATAGAGGTACTTGTCTATCGGATCCAAGTAATAACAGATAATTACTGTTTTTATGAAACCTGGGCTTTACAAATAGTGTCTGGGGAAAAAATAGTATCTTTCAGCAGCTAAGACTCGGCATTTATCTAGAGGGCTCTCGATTCAAATCATCATTTGTAATTGGCAAATAGTCAGTTACAGAAAGAAAGGACAAGCAACCCTATCAGGGAGCTAAGGAAATCTCTTTTCTGATGGGTGTAGGAGAGCTGGCTTAGGCTGGGAATTAGCATCCCTCAAGGAGTAAGAAATTGGCTCTAACAATACCTGCCCTCCCTCCTCTTCAAAGCATGATGTTTAAAAACTGAAAGCGCGTAGGCACTGACTAGCTCCTTCCTCCGCCATAACCTTGACTGATTACTAGGTGGAAGGTGTGATGGAATCCAAGGACTCAGTTCCCCAAGTTAAAGCTATATAGACTTTGCTCCAGCTTAGGAAGCTCTGCAGATTCAGATAGTAGCTTTTTGAGCCAAAAATATGCAGCAAAAAGAAAGGAACATAAACACGGCTAAATGTCACCAGTGTTTGCAGACTTACAGCCACCATCCATTTGTTTGTTCTGAAATGACTGGTGGACCATTTGGCAAACACAATGAGATTCACACAACAGTCCTGTTATCCTGTGGTGCAAACGACATCACACCAGTGGCATTCCCTTTTAATTAAAAAACAATAATAATAATAATCAAGGAGGAGAAGCAGGAAAAAAATGCCATAGGAGTTTGTTTTAATGTCACTACACAAATGACACTGCCTCCACCTCAATGGGGGTAAAAAATAAAGGAGGGGGGAAGGAAATGAAAACTTGCCCAGAATTGAGCATTTTGATTGAGGATCAAGTCAAAGGAAAGTCATATTTGTTGATCCCTACGGACATAAAAAAAGGCAAAGAAGGTGCAGCTTTTGGCAAGGCTGCTGGCTAAAGAGGGAAGGGTCAGGTGATACCATCATACCAGCTGTAACACAAGACTTATGGGAAAGAGACCATGGAAGCAAACTTCAAAACAGTCAGCAGCTGCCTAAGATTGAGGCAGAATCCGTTTGTAGTTAATTCAGGGCCAGGGACCTGACCATGTGGACTTGAAACTGACAGCTACTATTGGAATTAATGGTCAAATTGTAAAATCCAGATTTCATGATCAATATAGTTTCAAAAGCAATTCCTCATGCTAAGGTTTTGGTTTTGACACAGCCATGGTCTCATTTAATTAAGGGAATGAGTCAAGATATTAATATTATTATTTTTTTATTTGATCTGTGATTTCATTAGCAGGAGAAACATCTGATAAGGAAACACCTTCTAGGATTACACCATTGCTCTGTCTCTCATAGACTTAGAGAGTTCTCTGGACACATTAAATGACTTATCCAGGGTTATACAGCTCTGTGTATGTCAGAGGCAAGACTTGAATTGAGTTCAGGCTTTCCTGACTCCAAGGCTCACTCTTCATCCAATATGCTGTTTCTTAAGTAATTGACATACACTCAAGAAAGGCCAGTGTCCTAAATAGGACACCTTTAATATCTCCCAAAGTTGTGACTTAAGTGGAATCTTTTTATTTGTTTGAGTTTGCTTGGGACATCTCAGATAATTGGATTTGATTTGTATCTTTTCCTTCCAACTAATGTTTGCTTTAGAATGACCTATGCTTACTGTACCATCCTTGAATCCAGAATCATTTCTATGGATAATAGTGATCCTTACTCCAAAGACAATGAAGGCATCTTATACTTAGCCTTTTTATCATTATTTGAAGGGCTTTCACTTATGATAGCTGGATCTCTGCTAATAGCCTCTAATTTACTATAAGAAATATACCATTTTCTGGCAAAAACTACATTGGAGTCTTCTACTATATATAACTATCACCCTCCTACTTCCACTGATATCATGTAATAATAATAATTTTATATAATCATATTCAATCAAGAAGACCATTTTAAATCTAACCTTTTCAGACCAAAAACAGACCAAATACAACATGGCTTAATGGACTCTAGGGTTGAAAAGTTTGGAAAATTGTTGATCTCCTTTTAATCCCACATCAGATTCCCAGTTCCTATAGTTATAGTGATGTGCCTATAGAAATGAAAAGATTCCATTACTATCAGGAGATGTATACACTATCTAACATGATTCACCTTGTGCTAGTCTTGCACCCAAGAATGTATTTCTAACTTGAGGAGATGGCATCATTTTGAAATTTAGTGGAAACTCAAGAGGCCTCAGTGCAATGACACTATTCAAACTTAATTCTTTAAGTGCTTTAATATCTCTTTTTTTTTCCTTTTTATTCTCATAATATTCTTTTGAGAACAGGCAAAATATTATTAGTAGAAATTAGTAGAAATGAAGAAGCTGGGTCTTATGGACTTTAAGTCACCCACTCTAGGTCACATATCAAATTACAGATAAAACTTTAAGAATCTAGGCCTCCCCCCTCCGACTCTTAATTTAATGATCTTTCTGCCATAACATGATGCCTTTTGGTTGTAGTATAAGTAATATATAAAAGCTTATACTTCTTGACACTAAAGGTTTGTGAACTCTAATTAGATCATTCTACAGGAACTCTAGAATAGCTTCCCTAAAGTCATTTGGTGACCCCACAGGATGCAAATGTCTATCTACCCTACCTGTAAGTAGAAGGGAGATCCAGATAAATTCTCCAGGTTTCTTCTTTCTATTATCTCTTCTACTATTTTCCTTCTTTTACTTGGGTTTATTCCCCCACTCTAGTAAGCAGAAACTTCATTGCCTCAATCACTATCTAGCTTTGGTTTCTTTTGTTGCTACTCTTATGCAAGCCCTTGTTAGGGTCCTATGTTCATTCTCTCCCTGAAGGCAGCTACAAACACATGTGTTGCACTAACTATACTTTTTATTCAATGGTAGCTAAAGTGAGGACTTTCACATACACCCTTATGACATTTAGTCACCTTCAACCAATGTTTTCCTCCAATTCAAAATTCCCGCTGGGAAGAAGATACTTTTTATTGTTTTTCAGATCTATGTTGGACTTTGAGATAGACACAATATGTATGTGTTTATCTATAAAAAATACACCAACATATATGAATAGATACATGAATTGAGCATTTTGATTGAGGATCAATAAATACATGTATATGTATGTATGTATGTGTGTATATATATATATATATATATATATATATATATATATATATATATATATATATATATATCAACGTATGATAACTTGATTTCCTGGAAAAAGGTAGAAGGAAAGTTGAGCAGCATTCTTAAATCTGGTTTTATAATGGAGTTTCTAAGGGCCAAGAAGAACTGTGATTGTCAATGTATTGTCTACTCAACATGCCCTAAAGGATTTTCCATCAATCCCACCTGTTTTAGATATGCTGGAAAAACCTAAGTAAGTCCCATTAGGACAAAAGTTAAGTCCAATATCAGGGAAGGAAAGAGACAGAACTAACTGTAAAAATCCTAAATCTTAAGCAATCAGCTCAGCTGCATTTACATCCCCAGTGTCTAGCAGTCACTTCTCATACCAGCCTTTGAAGAGTCTAGCTATGTTTGAGCTTACAACTTGAAACATTTCTCTTCTGCTCGGTAGCCTAGCATCTCCGGTGAAGGCTCTTGGTGTCAGAGAATTGTGGTATTTTAGGAGTTTGTGAAAAGATTCTTAAAGCATCTCTTCCTACCTTATCTAAACAGATCGCTCTCCAACACTGGAATAACTTGTTTTCCAACTTCTATTTGATATCCAGTATTGAGAAACTTACAGCCTCTTAATCACTTCATTTCACTTTGGGGCACCTCTAACAGAGATAAAGTCTTTCCTTACTTGGAGCCAGAATCTACCTCTGCAACTTCAGACTGATGCTCTGACAACTTTGCAAAACAAATCTAGTAACTGTGTTCCCCATGATAGCCCTCCAGATCCTCAAAGAAAACAAAATTGTGTTCCCTTTAAGTCTCTTCTCCAGACTAAGTATCCTCTGTTCCTTCAAAGAATGTTCATATCATGATTTCCGGTCAAACCTTTCTTTGGAAAGGGGGCATGGCTTGTCAATATCATTCCTAAATGTGGTATCCAGAACCTCACATACTGTACCAAATGTGCTCTGAATAGGACAGAGAATAATGGGATTCCTTCATCATGGACACTAGGGCATCTCTCTGTGCAGCCTAATTGTTTCATTATTTTTAAACTGCCATGTCATATTGTTCACTTGTGTAGTACTTGAAGCCTACTGAACTCCCAGTTGTTTTTATATAAACTATTTTCTTATTCTATTTCTCCTATGTTTATAGATGTATACATGATACAATTAGTACTTGATAACTTCTATTCAACATAATTAATATCAGATGTGGCTCCTCATTCTGGAGAGGGAAACTTTTTTGCACCCCTTTTTTGTAATCCAACATATTTCCTCCTAGTTCCATTTCATTCCTACATTTAATAAACGTGTACATCTATGCCTTCCTCTGAGTCACTGATGAACAATATTGAGCAGCACAGGGCCAAATTCTACCAATTTGGAAACTTAAGTTCTCTTCCTAGCTCTTGCTTGATATAAATGCCCCTCTGGCCAAGTCACTGTCCCACTGTGTAAATACTTCTCTTGCTCTATCAAGAGGCTATAGGGTTTCTGCCTTGTTCCAAATGTTAAGTAAAGGTCAAACATACCCTTACAGAAAATTTCAAGGGCATATCCAAATATTTTGCTGATACTAGAGTTCTCTTGTGGAGATCTCTATTCTAAGCCAACAGGCCATTTGCTGGAACTTGGAAATTTCTTCATTAAGCTGATATTTTGTGGTGGTGGAATATGGCAAGATGGGATTTAACCAGTAAGGGGATTTGACCTACACTAAACAAACTTGTGTCATGCAGTTTCATCGATAATGGCTCTTCATCTAGGGTGCTACTTGTCCCTCCAGACCCTTGAAACGTATCATAGGACTAGTCTTTCATTGCAATGTTTTAGGGGGCAAGATAATATTTTGGACTTATTTCTTAGAAATCAAAATTCGTATATTGCCAGTAATTTAGAGTTCAAACTTGTGTTATATAAATGCCATAAAGAATCTTCACTCTCTACTAACATAATGAAAGAATCAATTTTGTTTCTTATTTGTTCTACCTTTATTTTTTTTCTTTTAAAAGTTTTATTTAAAATGAATGCTAAAAATTGTCTTGACATAGCTGGAAAAATAAAATACTATTAAATTTTTAATTGTTTGATCTGCACCTCTTAGTTAATGGATGTTAACTAGCTCTTTCCACCAATGAAGATTAGCAATTTCTCTATAATTTATAGTCTTGGAGAATTGAATGGGACAGTAGATTAAATGACTTGTCCATAATCACCCAGGTGGTATGTATTAGTCTGGTTTTTTCTGACTCCCAAGATTAGCTATTCATGTACTATCCTATACTCCTAGTATTTGGGGGGTAGGGGATGGAGAGAAAAATAGGCTATTCCACAATTCAGGTATATAAATGAGCATTGCCTCCCAGGTCCAATATTTGGAAGATATTAAGTAATGGTCAAAGTTAGAAATGAAGCAGTAGGGAATAGGCCTCAGAATTTAAATTCATGTTCTACCTTTTCACAGGTCAATTGAGTGACCCCAGGTAAGTCACTTAACCTCTTAGTGTTGACTATAATCTGCTCTTATCCATTAGGGTAGCTATGCAGACGCTTCTACCATATTCTTCTATGAGTCAAAGGAAAAAAAAATCTTTAGAAAAAATTAAAAACAATATAACATTGCTATGAACATGGTTGTATGAGTGCAAACTGATGTGGGGGGGAGATTTTAAGACTTAAATGCCATCTTTTCTTGCTTTCTTTTTTTCTCCAAAATTCAATCATAGCTTCAATTCCTCATTGCAATTTGAGTGCAAGAAATACCCTATGAGACTTTCACCTGTGATTTGAATAAAGTTGGATTTAGACAGACATAAGATGAAAAAACTTAGGTAGGTAAGGGACAGGAAGAGAGGTAGAGGGGAATGATCACCCAGAGACACCTACTTATAGTGTTAACTACATTTAGAATGTTGAGGAGCAGTGCCTGTATGTATTTCAGCTTCTTGAAACTATCAAATGTGTTCTGTGCAAAGTCTGGCCAGAAAAGGAAGCTAGAGTCTAAGTAAACAAACTGTTCTTCCTCCCAGGTACCCATTGGTACCCTGTACTTACAACTTGTTAATTAACAGGGAGAGAGACAATTTTGGTTTTTTCCAATAGATTTTTGTAAAACAGTCTGGAGGACCAATGAGGAGACCACAGTGTAAGGACAGGAAGACAAGCCAAATTGGAAGCAAGTCTCTAGCCTAGACATCCCAATCCAATAGAGATTGAGAGACTATTTTGAGGTGACCTCAAGAACATGGGCAGGATAAAATGGACACGGTCCCCATAATGGAGGGAAGTGGAGTACCAGTGAGATATTATAATAAAGTTTGCAAGTTTAGCATCATCAATCTCTTCTTGGTGGAGAGGAGTAGGCATACATCATGGCTGCTTTACCACAATGGCTGAGGGCTTGATTAAGAACTGTATTTGTACATACCAATGGAAATGTCAGCTGGGAGTCGTGAGCTGCTATTTTGGGAGGGGAGCGGGGAGGACTCGCATTGCAGCTTCAGTGGAAATAGCTTACAAAATGGAACAGACTCTCTAATGTTGTTGAGCTGTGCTCCCCAGCCCCCCATGCCTCCAGTTAAATAGGATACCATTGGGCGGGCTTCATCAAAGGCAGGCCGTCTTCCTGCTGCATTGATAGGAAGATGGAAAAATTAATAGGGGTAATATGAGCTCATTTCAATAATAATGAGCTTACTAACATGCCAGTTTTTGATCTTTTCTGATGCATGGATTCCTGGCAGTAACTATGGTCCTATGTAGGTAGTTAAAAGAACTGAAAATAGACTTTAAAAAAAAAAGCCCCAATCCCAAACTTTAAAAAAAAAAAAAAAAAAAAAAAAAAAAAAGAACACTTAAAAGTCAGTCCAATTTTTCCTTTTCTTCTTGAGAAGCACCATTTAACTCTTTTCCTTTTCCCCCTTTTAAATATATTTTTTTAGCAACTTCAAAAGTAATGAATTGTATTTGGCTAAAAATAGATCTGGGGGTATGGCTAATGGAGCTTTGTGAATCATGTGGCATAAGGAACTGTCAATATTTTTTTGAGCTGTCAGGAATCCATTTAGTGATTTTTGACAATTCAAAAAAAAATTTCTGACTACCCAATTCTGTTCTCAGTGAATTAGGGAAGGGGAGGGAAAGGAGAAATACATCAATTCAATTTATGCAGCCAGACTACTGCTTCCTGTAGCTTGTTACTTGATGATAGGAAGCAGCCTCCTGGGCCAGGAGTTCTCTTTGATGGAGAGATTCCCTTTAAAAAAACTTTTTTAAAAAATCAGCAAAATAAAAAAAATAGTTAAAATCCATTTCTAGATTACAGACAACACAATACTTGCTATCCTCTCTTTTTCCTCCATTAGTTTATTTTCTTGGAGTGGACAAATAGTTGCAAAGGGACTAAATAAGGTCTGAAAAGTGTTTTTCACAGAACTATTTGGAGTTGAGAATACCTATGTTTTAAGAATAGCCTGTTTCTCCCAACAGGTTTCTCCCTCTCCATCCTCCCCCACCCTCCAGCAATTTTATATCCATCCAGATGATTCCAACTTTGTTGAAAAAGAAAACCCAGCATGGGGCAACTGTGCTTTATGAGGAAGTGTAAGTATTATGTGCAATGCCAGTGTAAAGGCTAGCTTATGTAGGAATAATCAGGGATAAATAGGATCACAGCCTTTAAGTTACCTGTAGGAACACTCCTAATCAGGCAATTCACGACCATATAGCCCCTGTTAGAACTGCCAACAGACAATAATCTAAGCCCTGGATAATTAAAGACCACTGCCTTCTGCTTTCCTCAAACTGAATCACAAAAGCCTTAAATCCTAACTCCCTAATTAAAGGGAGACCCAGGCAGTCAGTTGGTCTGGATTTTGGTTAGTGTTAGATGATTTGAGTATCTTCTAAGTCAACATGAAGAAAAGTTTGTAAGAAAGCAAGTTTGGCTTAGCTAAGCATTGAGGATTTCTCTTAGGAGTCTGACAGAGAAGTTGAAAATACTGAAAAGTTTTCAAGTTACCATGTCTTTATTATTATTAATATTATTATATAAACTATTTTTCCCTCCAAAATATGATTAAAAACATGTGCAGTCAATACTGTGGGTCCCCTTCTTCATGTCCCTCACACAGGTTCTCTAGACTTGGATGACACAAATAGGAAAACAGTATGATTTCAAAAATGTCTTTTTAAAAATGGATTCATTGTATGATTGTCTAAATTGCACATACAGCGTTACCTATGTTTAATTCCAAAATTTCTAAAGGACATTTTGCTCTATTTGTTTTTAATGCACCATTTGGCACTAATCTTTTGAGAAAGGAACTCAAGAAAGAGGTTTCTAAAACTTACCACACAAGTCTGGTCTCTTGACACATCCACTACTTGCTGTGCTACTGGAAAGTCCATTAAAGGCTGCTAAGCCTTCAGAGCTATAGGCTCTTAGGACTGACAACATGTTCATCTGCTTCTCCAGGACCTGGGGACCTGGGATCTGTTCTGCTTTCATCACCCCTGGGGAGGTGTCATGGGATGGAAGAAGATTTGGGCCATGCCATGGCTTCTCAGACGTTTGGGACAAAGGCGAGACAAGTCCCTGGGCCGGCTGGGAGGCAATGGAGTTGGAGAGGTTGTCCCCTGCGTCGCTGCCGCTCTCCTTGTGAAGGACTGACAGTGGTTTGCTCATGATTTCGGGTTCTGTCTCAATATCCTCCTCTTCATTGTTTTCCTCCTTGGAAGACTCCATGTCTTCAGATGAAGCAATATCAGACAGTTCGTCAGTAGCATTTTTGTTCATGGACTCGGGGAGCAGGATTGTTGGGTCATCTTCAGGCTGCACTTTGCCTTCGGGCTCACTATTAGCACAGGAGGACCCTGAGCCCATGACTCCTGGGTAAACCCCAAATTGTTTGTAGAAGTCTGAAGTGAAGTTGCAAAATGGCGGGTCCATGTGGCCAGACCAAGCTGAGTTCTTTTGTTCTCCCAAAATCTCTTTGCTGTGCCCTGGGGCCATCTTCTCAGAAGTAGAGTCAAGGTGGGCCATCATGGTGGGGATTCCTACCTCTTTGCTAGATTGTACGGCAGAAGGGAGCAAGCCAGTTTTGCTTACTTCCCTGACTTGGTCCTTGCCGTTTCCTGTAGCTACCAAAGCACTGTCTTTGCGTCTAGTTTTGCCCAAGTGATTGGCCTGGAGATGAAGAGCCATCAATTCCATTGATGAAGTCGTAAAAGAACAAAACAAGCAGCCGTGCCATGCAATGTTATCTTGAACAGTCACGGAAGAGCCCGGGAGAGAAGCTGCATCTGGCCTTACAGACAAATCCAGGGGTTCATACTGAGATTTCTCTGATTTCCTCTGGGAGGATTTTCCACTATTTTTCTCCTCACCACCATCTTGTCCATGGAGTTTCATGGAAAGTGGATCTGAGAGGGCTTTGTCCTTTACTTCCTTCTCTTTCTTCAAAGAGCTCAAGACAAAGCTATCCATGAAAGCTTGCAAAGAGCCTTGGAAGTTAACCCCATTGCCTACGATGCTCTGATAGGCTCGTCCAATTTCAGAAAAGTGTGTACCTTTGGAAGGTAGGTCAGAGCCCTTTAGAGTCTCTGAAGAAGTCTCAGAAGTCATGCCGACAGCCTGCCCTGAATGGTCCCCAGATGAAAGCATTCCTGATGTCCACTGCTGAGAGACAGAGCCACCTCTGAAGTCAATCCCTGGGAGACCCTTAAAGGCTCCCCTCAGAATGTCCGGCCTGATAAACAGAGACGCTTTGCTCGTTGTCTCATCCTTATGATCCTGGCTTGGAGGCTGCCCAGAGAGTGGCCCAGCACCGTTTTGTCGTTCCCGATGGTGTCGTTCTAAGTGGTACTTTAAGGATGCAGACTGAGTACCAGCATAATCACAATGGGGGCATTTGTAAGGTTTCTCACCTGCAGATGGGAGTACAAGAGATAAGAGAAAGAACATATATGTTTATTGCATTTTTAGTGTGTGGAGCAGGGATGGAAGGATCAACATTTGTTCTTTGAAACAAAGCAGCTCAAAGTAATAATTAGTTATAGAACAACTGTTTTTTAATAGAAGAATAATTCATAGTCTTAAGCTTTTTTAATGATTTTGTACCAGTTGGGACTATTCAGGAATGACATACTATCTACACACAATTAGCTATCTTTTTCTTTATCTAACATGTGAAAACTGCTGTAGATTTAAAAGCTATGATTATGAAAATTAAGCATAATAATTTCAACCACAGTGATCATTAAAAGTAGAAGTTTAAAAAGACAAAGTATGTAACAAATGGATGGTTGCAATATTTTGTGTATACAATAGCTCTGAAATTTGTTTAAATTATACACATGGAAACCATTTTTAAACCTAAAAATTTTATGGCACTGTTACGCAAGACTGAAATGAATGATTTAAGTCTTGCTCTGCAGTAAATCATGGATATAATTAGCAAATGGCATACTGCACAAGTAATTTATCATTATTTGGAGGGCACCATTCCAGAAGGATTCAAAGATCTGCAGACCGACTGCATTGTTTCTAAATAAAGAACTATAAATACAGATTCTATAAAATATTAATACCATTACAGTGCATTATGATTGCAGCATGTAAAGACATATAGTTAAGATAAAAAGTAGTCGATAAAATGTAAAAGAAAATGAGTAATAAAAAGGTGCAAAATATATTTAGTTTCTGTATTTGAAATTAACATTATCTACTGGTCTTTGCAGTGCCTTAAATTTGTACTAATGGCAAGCCTAACGCTCGGGTAGTAAAACGTGTAATTTACCTGTAATAAGCGCTTTCTAAAGAATAAAAATAGCCTTAAATAGCATTTTAAAACATATAAGATAATTTTCATGAATTAAATATTTATTTAAATTCAGCATCCCCCAAACTTCTATTGTTCTTTCTCTATGGAAGATATATGTAAACTGATACCTGCCCATGAAGTGTAGCAAGAAAGGAGAGGTGCCTGAATGCATGTGCATTTAAATATATGTAAAGAACTTGTTAGCAATCTAGGGCCTTTTTCTAGGCTCCAGCGCAGAGATACTCCCAGAAAGAGACAAGGCTATGACAGTGCTGTGAGCTTATTTATAATGGTGCCCTGTCAATATTAGCAATTATTTCTGTGAGGAAGCTCAATGTGGCAAGAAACTGTTTTCTTTCCTCTGTTCTTTTTTTCTGGCTGATCTAAAAGCCAACAGCAAATCATCTGTGAATGGTAGGTCCTGAAAACATTTATTGCTTCTAAGTCTCAGACAAATGGAAAGAAAATTGAACTAAGTACTTAACAAACTTCATGAGGTACCCAGGTGTTAATTGCTAAGTCACTTGGAGAGACTCCAGGACATTTTAAGTGAGAGAACCTAGGGGGACCAGATTCTTAGGAAAGGGTTCCAGTCCCTCCTTTGGATTGGAAGTTTTTACCTTAAAAAGGTTATTCATAGTTTACAAGAATCACTAAGATCTAGGTACCTGGGTATGTTTCAGCCAAGTCTAGAGGTAACTAAGGGCCTCGATGACGCCATCTCCTCAGAAGCAACATTTCTACTAGAGAAATGGGCTACAAGGACCAACTGTGGCCATTGACCAACTGTGTCCTCATCACAGATGAAAGACTAGTCTTTCCATAGCTAAAGTATAACATAGAGTTTTGAGATTAATCCTTCAATGGGAAAATGTTCTCTCTCCAATCTCCTAATTGTTCCACATTCAATCTGCCCTATTCTAGTCAATGAGTTTCTGACCAGTCAGGGCCCTAGAGTGCTAGCTGCTCATGAAATAAGGCTATGCTGCTCACATCTGTATAGCCCCCATCAAAGGCCTTGTGTCAATTAATCACTGCAGACTAATTGTCCAGGGTTGAACTCAGACACCTCAGAAACCAGAGGATATTGAAAATACTGTCATGTACATGTTAGGATGGTCCATATCCACTGAAACTCAAGTTAGGGGTCTGAGCTCAAAAATCTCAGTGGGATGGCTGATACCGAAGTGCCTGATGCCAGAGCAATCTCAGTCCATCAGAAAAGTCTATGAAACCTACCTTGATATCTCCCAGCCAGAGAACCAACTTCTGCTTAAGCAGTCCCAGATAACTGTCCAAGTGCTCTCAGATAACAACCAAACTCACTTTTATACAGGACTTTAAGGATTACAAAACACTTTTCTTCCCATACTCTTCAGGAGTCAGAGTGAGGTACAGTTTGCAAAGCCGGGGAATATTTGGGATTGTTGGACTAGCTGGATATCCTCTGAAAATTATACTTGGGGCACCAGAAATTCCAAAAATTTTTGATCCATAAATATAAAGTGAATGGCATGTAGGGCTCTGATTAATGACAGTGAATAAAGGAAGTATTGATCTAGAGGGGACTTGGGATACACTTTGGTAATTAATCAATTAGCAAGCATTTCATAAACACCATGTGCCAGGCATTTGCCTAGGCACTGGGAAACAAAGACAAAGAATGAAATAATCCCCACCTCTAAAAGAGTTTATATTCTCATGGAGGAAGGATTAGGAAATAAATTAAGATTTTGATAGTAAACAATGGAACTATTTTGGGGAGGAGGCTGGGTCTTTACCAGGGACAAACATTTATCTCTTCAGCTTGAGGTGCCATTTCAGAAGGGAGACTGAAAGAATAACAGTAGATACAATAATTAATAATAATAATAAAATCAGGGCATTTACACACTACCTCCCATGTGCCAGCCACTGGCTAAGTGCTTTATAAATATCTCATAATAATCTTGCAGTGTTGATACTATTATTATTTCCATTTTATAGTTGAGAAAATTTAAGTAGACAAAGATGAAGTGACTTGCATAGGGTCACACAGTTAGGACAAGCACTTTTCTACCTAATTGCCTAAATGTTTCAAAAGTGTCTCTATGACATTGTAGCTATTTGAGATGATAGCTTTTTAAGAGTATATAGACAGGTACAAAGAAAGACCCAGGAGAAAATGTTTCTTAGCATATATACTGAATGAATACTTCATAGAAAGATAGAGAAAAATTCAATAAAATGTTCGGGTGCTTTCTATCTATAAATATTATCTTAGGGGTTCTTGTTCTGGCATCTGTGAACTTGAGCTTAAAATTATTTTTGATAACTCTTTCAACATAATTGGTTTTTTAATAATCCTATAAATTTTATTTTCTGCATTTTTGTTCTGAAGAGAGGTCCCTATGTTTCTCCAGAGTGCAAAAGGAGTATTTGACACAAGAAGTTCAAAGTTCTAAATTAAATTAAAGATCCAGAATTTCCTCATAAAGCTCACAATCTAGTGGAAGAGATGAGATAAATGTACAAATAGCTTCAGTCAAAAAATAAAGAGATCAGGAATACTTCGTGTAAGAGGTAATACTTGAACTGGGCTTTAAAGATCTAGGATTCACAGTCTGTCAGAATTTGTGATGATCTAGATACTAGCCAGTTCAACCCCCTCATTTTCCAGAAAAGGAAACAGAAATCCAGAGTAGAAAGAGTACAAACAGAAAGACTTTAGATTCTGGAGTCAGAGGAGTTGGGTTCAAATCTCCTCTTAAATATTTGCTACCTATATTATCTTGGACAAATCACAACCTTAATTGAAAATGAGGGAGTTGGATGAAATATTCTTTGAAAGCTCTAGACCTATGATCCTATGGCATGTCCAAGAAGCCATGGTGAATTAATGGCAAAAATTGGACTAAAACCTATATATCTGATCCAATGTCTTCCTCTCTCACCATGCTTGTGGGTTTTTTTTACAAAAAAGGAAAAGAAGGGAGACTTCAAAGGCCTTTTTAGGATTTCAATAACTAAACTTTCTTGAGTGTAAGAATTCTTACTCTAAACACAGAAATCCAGTGAGGGAATGACCTATACAGATCTATATAAGTTCACATGAGATTAGTTTAACTTGGGGTCTGTAAACTTGTTTTCAAACTTGTTAACTTTTCTTCTTTTTAAAAAGCAATTTTCAGAAACCTCAAACATTGTTTTGCTTTTCCTGTTTTAATTTGCCTACCCTGAAAGTTTTTGTATTATAAGTTATATACTAAACATGGGTTCTTAATCTTTTTTGTGTATAATGGCCCCCTATGACAATAGGGTGGAACCTATAGATCCTTTGTAGAATGATGTTTTTATGTACATAAATAAAAATCATAGTGTTACAAAGGAAACTGTGTATACTAAAATAAAGAGATTTTTCCCCATTCCAAGCTGATGGATCACTGAAAACTGTCCACATACCCATAAGAGGCTTACAGATCCCAGATCAAAAATTCAGTCTACATAACATACCCAAAATGAATGAAATGTGTGTCGTCTATAATAGTAGTGTGTTTTTGGCCATCCAAAGGCTAAGAGAATACAAAGCTCAAATCCCAACATGTCCAAAGGGCTACTTTTCTACTAGAAATGTCCTCTATATTGTCCTCTATATCCCCAAATAAGCAATTTCTTTCCCAAATTTTTCTCCAGTGAACAAGTTTTTTTTAATTGGCTTCTAGACACATTTTTCATAAAAAAAGTTGGGGTTAAAGTAGCAGCTGACAAAAAAGCGCTCACCAACAAACTGGTAACCTTTGAAATCTTGGTCAAAATGCCTCCAATACATTCTTCCCTTAAGCAGACATAAACAACTATAGAAGTCACCTACAGCCAATGGATGTTTCATAATTTTAAAAAGAAGTATATTAGCATCGGAGCATGCCATTTGGCGCAAATATTCACTAAGCAAATTTATTATGCCAGCCCTAGCAGACCCTAAACTTCAGTGGTACTATCAGACTTCTTGCCAAAGGGAAACTAAGTGGAATTGATACATTCCCAATCTTAAGCAAGGACTGACTGGGTCAAAGATTTGGAAAAGAATTCTCAGTCCAGCCTCACAAATAGGTAACCCTTGGTCACCTTGCCAGCATCACTGTCTAGTTGAATGATGTACCACTTAAGTCGTAAATTAGCCTGTGTTGCCATGTAAGTTTTTGTGGGAACATATCCAGCTTTTCCAAATTTTCAGATACCCAGAAAGAACTTAAACTTCCCAGAAGGATCAGTCCTTTATCACATCCAGCACCTCTTGAAGTTATTGAGGTGGGGTGAAACAGAGAATAGAGATGTTTTTATAATGGAGAAAATATTTGAGCCTCAGGCTAAAGAAAAGACTAGAGCACTATTAATATTTGCTGTTTATTTGTCCACCTTGAATGAAAGGAAAGGTTATAAAGAAGAAACGTCATTTTTATAATAGGGACCTTCAATATTTTTTCTATCAGAATATTTTCAAAGCCTAAAAATGTAAGGCAAAAAAAATCATATAATCCTATAAAAGAGGATTTTTTTGGGGGGAAAAGAAGCATGATAAAATCATGAGTCATCAGTTCATAATTCCAATGGACAAATGAAATTATTGAAGCCATTTTACAGTGAAACTTGCTTTCCAGTGACATAAAATGTATATTCATCATGGGAATATTATTGATAACTTGTCTAATTCTTTAGAAATATATAACTGAGTGGTTTAATTAGTTCATTATGTCTATTTTTACACGGTAACATCTTTTATCATTTGGATCATTCACTTTATACTTTCTAGAGGAAAGGAAACATCACAGTTCTGCAGAAATATTATAGTGCTATATTCAAAGTAGAATTACAGCAATGTTCATCTGAAAAAGCTAGCAAGAATGGTGGGAGAAGTGGATATTAATATTTTTCTGTCAAAGACTTCTCTAAATCATGCTTTTTAAACCAGTTAAATGCTTCTAACCTTATTTTAAGTCACTCAACCATCCTGCAAAATCCCATTCACTTTTAAGTTCTATAATTAAATATTTTCACTTATTCACCCCTTATATCTGATATTTATTTAGTCCTTCTACATGTCTTTACTTAGTTAATACCAGGAGAGATAAATATGGTTGTTCCTTTGCAGTGAAGCTTCAGTACATTAATATAAATTGTACACTAATTCCCCCAAAGCATATATATGTTGTAAACCTGAAGACTTTTTACACAGCTGCTTATTGCTAAACAGTGCCTTGTCCAGAAGGGGACAATCTGTGTCTCTAATTGCTGTCACTGAAGCCGAGATTCATTATGTGACTTTCCCATTAAAATGTGAGCATTAATTTGTATAATGAAATATCACCCACTGCAGTGTTCATTAGCCATGCCCTACTGTATACTGCACATTGTTAGCTACCTAGAAACTGTAGTTAATTTCACTAATGGATATTTCCCTACTTAGTGTTTGGTAGGGAATTTATACTGTAACATTACCTCTTAAACTTTTAAGGAAATTTAAATTCAATCAATTATTTTCCACAAAAGTTTGGGATGTCATTAAGGCAGGAAGAGCAAGTCGTGTGGTGTTAAGGATGGGGACTCCGGAGAAATAAAATGAGCTTTTAGTTCATCTTAGAAATGTAAAAACGAAGGAAGCTTAATTTAAATAAAAAAATTCTCTGTACTGCAGGGCACAGACATCTTTTATTCTATATTACTAAGGTAACTGTTCTCACTTAGAGCACAACAGAATGTGTCATGTCAACAAGCAGTTATTGAGCACTTACTGTGTGCCAAGCACTGTGCTAACCCCAGGGATATGATGTTCAGACTGCATTTATTTTTATTCCACTTGATTTTATTAATTTATATAATGTGTGCCTCTCAATTCTAAACTGTAATAGTTACCTTTTTTAGTGGAGTTAATAATAAAAGTGTCAAAGATAAGCTACGTTTACTACAGGGCATAAGGCACCTGAATTAGGCCTTCTAAACTTTCATCTCCGCATACATTTATTTACTAGTCGATGTTTGTGAAATTCTTTGAAGATGAAACGTTGGATCTTTAACTGCACTAAGAACTTTTATCATTATGGTGATGGCGGGGAATTATTATATCTCACTTTTCATCCCACAAATTCAATGCACTTTCTAAATGCTATGCCATTAACACTGTCATGTTACCTTGGCAGACCCAAAACAACTAAACCCATTGTTTGGATGGAGAAACTGAGGCAGGCTGTGATTAAAATACGACGATGACAAGGACAAAGACACAAATGACAATTCGCTGCCTTGTCATTTATGAATATGTGCCAATTCAGAGCTGGCCCCATCTTCCCTTGAGGTCATCAGGATGGCGTGGGGACACATAATGATTTGGCTTTGGCTGTGTGTCCACTATCCCTAATTTACTGGTCCATTTAATCAATTCATTGGAAGACGTTAAAGCCAAATTGTAGGAATAATTAGTGACAACTATTCAAAGCTTTCTTTTCAGTCCAAAGGAATATAAAGACAAAAAGGAGGCAGGAATTCCTATATTAGTGCTAGAACAGATTGGATTATCTGGTTATTTGGTAGGAATTTCACTTTTTCTCATCAGTTTCTTTGATATCATGAAGACTCAGACTCTATTATGTTTAATTATAATAAAGCCTCAGCTAGGTAACTGTCACTGACTTTATACACTCCTTCAGAATGCTAGAGAAAAGAATCATGGGAAAATTCCACCCTCTTTCTTTGGTTTCACTGGGTAGTTTTCATGAAATCTGAATGACATGGATTCAAGATTTGAGTGTGCTCTCAAATGCACTGTGAGGTGAAAACTTCCCATGACCTTCCTTCCCACCTCTATTTACACAAACATGTGTCCATGCCAGCCTAGGCTCCTTTGCCTCCCCAATACAGAAGCATAAAGCATGTGGGCAGGGCTGGTTACCTTGCACGTTGACATTCTAGGGAGGCACATTCCTCTGACCCTGATGGCATCAATCGCTGAAACATCATTTGTCTACTTTCCATTTCCCCCCATTAGTTGAAAGAGGTTTCCCAAGGTGGAGTTGGGGAGTGAGAAGTGTGGAACACTGAACACAGCACAGAGGAATCGCGTTAATAAACATACATAAAATGAGAAAATGGGACTTGTTTTTAACTAGTCTGTGGACTTGAAGGTGTCTGAGTTGCCACTCTTACAGCTATTTGATATCTTTTTAAAGATAGTCATGCTAGCAATTGCAGCCCCATTATGGAAAGCCAAAGGTGTTCCTAAAGCACTGGGGAATCCATCAGGTATATATCAAGGGCTATCACATCATCTGAAAATCACCGAGGGCCTGTAGAGCAGTCAGTGTCTAGATGTGCCCCCCAATAGTAGCCAAGCCTCACCAGGTGATGAAGGGGATAAACTGGGAGGGGCATCCATTCCTTCTGGGTCCTAGGGGATTGGCAGGCACCTAACTATTCCGGTACAGTAAATGCACGCCCTGGGCATCCTCGCACATTCCTGCCTTAAGCAATTCCCCTGGTGACTGTCAAAGAGTGAGGGCGCTTTACTACACATTAGGTTTTTACCAAGGGGAAAAAAGGAATCCAATTTAATGTATTAGATAACTTAATTATTGTATAGGTATACTGAATACCTTGTTGACAGAATTTTATTGCATCAAGTTGCACGTTACAACTGAATCCTTATTGATACTTGGCTTTTCCTAACCTACATTGATTGAGTCCAGATAGTACTGCTTTTCATGGTGCTTTTGGGGAATAACTGAGCATGTCCAACACTTTCCCAGGAGTCCCATTGCCATCCAAGGTATCGTTTCAGAGAGGGGTGAAATTGCAGTATGCGTTCCGAATTGGCAGTGACTAATGACTTCTCTGATGACAGCCAGAGGTGGGCCAGTATCTGTTGCCAGCCCAGCTTGGGGGATTCACATCTGTCCCGTAGGCTTTTAGTCCCAGGGGAATACTTTGAATTAGATCTCTCCTAGGTTAGCACTACCAAATTCAAGTTACCTGCAGGCTGCTCCAAGCCCCCCAGGTGTTCAGAGAAACCTGACTTCTGTTAAACTACTTGAGCTCGTCTCTAATAAACAGGTGTTGGGAAAAGAAGAGCTGTAATTGAGTTAATGTAGTGGAGAAAAAAAGAAAAGTGGTTTTTATCAGTCACTGTTATACGACCAAGACTTCTAATAAAGATGGAGTATGATGGAAAAATACAGAGCCTGTACCACCTCCTATCCTGGGCAATTAAAGTGGAGACTCCATTGTTACATGCTGGCTCCAAAAAGGGTGCTTGATAGTGTTCAATCGAGCTCAATACAGAAAACTTTCCCACCTAAAAATATTGTGCCAAGTGTGTGCTGTAAATCATGTATCCAAATAGAAGAAGTATCAGGAAAAAAATCCAGGAAGTACATTTTTATAACTGGAATCCAACTATTAAACATTTAATAAGAAATACCTGGTTTCGATTTTTAATTGCTCTTGTAATCTACACTTTTACATTGTTATAATGAATGTTTATTTTGCTTATTTATAACATGCAACACTTTCTGCTTTATTCAAATACACAAGTGTAAGCATTTTCCAACTTCTTTGTTCTTAGATAAAAAGGAAATTGATCTTTATCTGGTGACGATTATGCTTTTTTAATGCAGCATACAGCAAATGGTATTTGCGTGGGTGACATTTCTATGCCTTCTCTCCTTTTTTGCATCTAGTTGTAAGGTTCTTAGAAATGACTTTGTCAGTGGGCACTTCCCTGGTTCACTGTCTACAGTCCCTGCCCTAAACTCTGACTCAGTGGGCTTCTGGCTGAGTAATCCTTCTCAACCTTTAAAACACACAAAATAGCTTCTACTAGCCCCACCAGTGGACAGGATGGAGGCAGAAATTCTTGCCAGTATGGCTACTAATTCTGTCAGGAAAAGAGGTGAGTGGGTAGCTAAGCACTTAGCTTAACGGACTTAGAAGAAACTGATTATGAAACATCACTGTGGGACTTCAGGGAATGAAAGAAATAAATGTCCTCACTATCATTCCCCAAATTGTGAAGGTATCTCCCAAAGTGCCTATTTACACATCAGAAAGCAGTTTACTCACTTTGCAGGAAGTGGTACCAGAATTCTAAACCTATCTTAAAATAAGTCAGTGAAGCAGGCTATCCCTTATCTTTACCAAACATGCTCATAAATGGCAGGATGGTGAACATCTCTGAATCAGTTTGTTTCCCTCACATTTTCACTGTACCTGAATGATCCTTAACCATTAAAGGCCTCAGTCTCTAAATAGGGAGGAACATGGCTTAGCAAGTGAAGATGTCAATGGAAGGCATTTCCAGGCTTCCTACTCTCACTCGCCAGGATTTCTCTTTTATATAGCTTCAAATCATAATTACAGTCTCAGCATCAAAGATTCACTGAATTTCTGGGTTGGAGAGGCTCTCAGTAATCATCTGATCCAATTTCTATCTAAAACTTGAGACTCTCTACAATATCCCTGACAATTGGCCATCTACACTGTTGGGAGACCTTCAGGATTAGGGATCTTTACCTTAGTAGAATCTTTTATTGTTGAAAAGCTCTAATTATTAAGAACGTCTTCTTCATACATAATCAAAAATGCCTCCCTGTAAATTTCCACCTATTGGTCCTAAATTATGCTTTCTAGAAACTGTTTTTCTACATATCAATGCATATTTTCAGATCTTATGAGTTTGTGGGTAGCTAGAGCTCAATTATACATGTCTGTGTTTTTCTCTCATTAGGTCTTAACCTGATAAAAAATCTTGCAAATGATCCAATCCAATTCCCTAATTTCTTTCTTTCTTTCTTTCTTTCTTTCTTTCTTTCTTTCTTTCTTTCTTTCTTTCTTTCTTTCTTTCTTTCTTTCTTTCTTTCTTTCTTTCTTTCTTTCTTTCTTTCTTTCTTTCTGTCTGTCTGTCTGTCTGTCTGTCTTTCTGTCTGTCTTTCTGTCTGTCTGTCTTTCTGTCTTTCTTTCTCTTCTTTCTTTCTCTCCTTTCTCTCTCTTCTTTCTTTCTTTCTCTTCTTTCTTTCTTTCTCTCTCTCTCTCTCTCTCTCTCTCTCTCTCTTCTTTCTTTCTTTCTTTTTTGATAAAGCAATGAACATTTGTAGAGGTAAGATGATTCGCCTAAAGGCTCCAAAATAATAAGTAATAAAATTGGGGCTTGAATCTAGCATTTTTCTCTTCACCTCTACACTATTTCATTGCTGTTTCAAAAGATACAATGATACCTTTTTCTTTTCTTATAGCATTCACAGTATCTAGAGTAGAGTTAAACATATGAAGTCAGTACTTCATAGATGCTGGACAGACCTGTAGTTCACTACTCAAGTCAACTTGACAAGAGCTGATTGTCTATGAAAAGGCGAATAGGAATGGCAAGCATGGTGTTCAGAAATACAGAAGGAATAGCTTTCCCTGAAGCAGTCTCCTAACAGGTATGCAAAGCAAAACGAATCCAGTGCTGCAAACCCCAAAGTGTATTCTTCTTAGCGTCAGTAGGCTTTTTATAAACCAGGTAAGGCCATTAGGTGGCCTAGTCTTTAGCCACATAATGAGAAATGAGGCTTGTAGACGTTAAATATCTCTGAACAGCCTTCTGTTTTATTGATTTCTTGGGAAATGTGCCACAATTATTTTTGAAAATAAATGGTGTATTTGTCTATCCTCTGAAGCAGCTCAAACTCCAATGGATAAAGTGTCAGGAAAATATCAAAGAAAATGGAGGTGTCCATATTCCAAATAGATTTGGGTGAAAGGTGGTGATAGTAGGGGGAAACTCTGCAAAACAAAAAAGCTAGTGGAAATATCTTAGTAGATCATAATGGATAGAAGATCAGGAAAATAACCAAAGTGACAAGAAATCTAAGATAAAAGAAAGCATAGAAAAACAGGAAAAGTCTGCTAGGAAGTTCAAAAAAAGCAACAGGACTAGTTTTTGGTTAGAATGAGAAAGAAGTGTTAAAAGATAGCTATGGTGAACGAGGGAATCAGGTACCAATAGGGTACATCTATATAGAGCCTGGGGCTTGCTTCAGAACCAGAGCCAGTGATTCAGTCATTGGTTCTAGCCTGTTAGGAATGTGTCATATTCCCTATCCCTGCGTGTGGTTTGGGTTGCCTTCAATGTATCCCAGATTTCTCACCTGTATGTATTCGCAGATGCACCTTTAAATGGTGGGATGTTCGGAAAGTTTTTCCACAATAAGGGCAGTCCTTCATTGCTGATCCAAGACTCCTATCTCTTAGCAGAGCTGGTGGCTGGACTCCGACAGATCTTCCAGCCTCTTCACCAATGTCTGCAACAGAGGAAAAACGTTCTCACATCACTTCAGCACATGTCAGAAGTTGTTCGCACCAAAACTGCTAACACAACACAAAGTTAAACATGTCAATACTACACCTGTCTATTTCATTCTTTAAATCTGACAGAATGCTGACAATTCATGTATTTTCTTGTTATTCTCTTAAATTATTTCATCTTTCCTATCATCGTTTTAAGCAGCATATGGTACCTTTATATTGAACTGAATTATACAAGAAAAGAAACAGCTGTGTCAGCAGCTGGTTTGATTTCTTCTTTTGCTTAGCTCCTATTAAATATTTTTTTTGAAAAGTTTAAAATGTTAGTGTTTTGTTGAATCTGATTAATTTATAATATGAACTAGCTGGATAGTTCACTTTATGATCGAAATCACATTTGCATTAAATAAAGCAATAAATGAAAAAAATGTGCCTCAGCTGAGTCCCACCAACATGATAAAAAAAAACCCACACAGCTATTTTGGGACAGGAAAGAGAATTATCCAAACTGATCATTTATCCCTTGTAGTGTCTTCTATCTATGCACCACAGCAATCTCTAAAATGGAAGGACAGAAAGTATGGAAATTCTGTTCCACAATTAGATGATGATAAACATATAGTGACATATTCAAAGTCATGTGCAAAAACTCAGCTGCAAAACTCCCATAAACTTACAGCCTCACAGAGTTAAATCTTTTTGCAGTGACTTGAACATTTCCCCTGCAAAGTATCAATACAAATTGTTTCTCCTGCTGTTATTTGTTATGCAACCCAAACCATTAGAAAATGGAATAAAATTTACATATTGCTGCCTTCTGCACAGAAATTATGGGACATAATAGTAAATAAAAGTGTTAAAATATTTCGTGGCTGGAGGATATGTTATTGCAGCACCCGAGGTCTGACACCAAACAGCCAAAGGAGGGAATATTAGTAAGGCAGGATGAGTATGGTAGCATTTCTGAAAAGGAAAGGCAAAAGAACAATTTTTATGGGACTCGGAGAGGTCTTCCTTGCTGCTCTACATTGCATTAGAAGGACAAAGAAGGTGATTCCCCCAGAGGGCCGAAGCAGATTTAAAGAAAATATATTTGTACAGTGGCCAGCACAATTTTGTATGTTTGTATACATGGAGGAAGATGGCAATAGGAGAGCTTCATGGGAATTGGTAAGAGGTTTCTGTTTTGAAAGGGTGATCAGTCCACTGTTTGGCATGAGTGACCTGAGCCTTGCTAAGTGAGAAGTAAAGGAGGGAATAATTTTCTTGTTCTTAATTCTGCCCCTTATTGAGAAGCATGAACTTTTTGTGCATGGTCCCAGGGACTGTGGCATTCTGAATAACAAGTTTGTCAAGGACTTTATTTCTTGGACAATAGTTTGGGTGAAGTAAAGAGCATTTGGACCCAAAGAAGTCTTCTCATCCAACAACTTTGCTCAACAAAATCTTTAACAAGTGATCCTGCAGCCTCCACTTCAAGACCTCCAGTGAAGGGGAACCAGCCAGCTGCCAAAGCAGATCATCCCACTTTTGGTTCACTCAAAATATTTGCAAGCTTTATGTTTTCCTTATATAGAGCCAAAATATTTCTTCCTATAACTTCCACACAATTTATTACTGCTCTTAATTCCACTTGTTGGGGCTAAACATGATAAAGCTAATATTTCTACTTTGTATACTATAAAAAATCAGTTATCATGTCTGTCCCCTTGTAACATTTATTCTTTTTCAGATTCCCTATTAACAGTCACCCTCACCATCCTTGCCACTCTTTTCTGGATCCATTCCAGTTTTTAATACTTTTTTAAAAGTATGGCACTCAAAATTGGACACAAGATGCATATTGTGATCTGACAAAGGCAGAGGGCAGTGGAATCATCACCTTGGTCATTCTAGATTCCATACTAATGGCATAATATACCATTAGTATTTTTGGCTTCCATGTGAGGGTATGTTAATGTTTAACAATTGTCTTTCTGGAAAATAAAAATGCAAGGGCATACTAGTAAGGTTAATCTATATTA
Source organism: Sminthopsis crassicaudata (assembly GCF_048593235.1). NCBI lineage: Eukaryota > Metazoa > Chordata > Mammalia > Dasyuromorphia > Dasyuridae > Sminthopsis > Sminthopsis crassicaudata. The sequence continues at coordinate 477,702,920 of NC_133618.1, forward strand.
TTAATATTACATTTTCTTAAGTACAGATAAAATTACATTATTTCTTAAGCCTAGATAATTTTTTTCTACTCTTCAACATTTTTGTTTAAAGTTTTGAATGCCAAATTCTATTCCTTCATTCTTCTTTTTTTTCCCCTGCTCCCTAAGCCAATAAGCAGTCAGAGTGTTATACATGTACAACTTTTAAAAACATTTCCATATTAATCATTTTGAATAGAAAATATTTTTACTTGGATAAAAGAAAAAATTAAAGAAAGCAAGTAAGAAATATTGCATATTTCTTCAGTATATATTCACTCAATATCAGTTCTTTCTCTGGAGGCAGATAATATGACCTTTGGGAATGTTTTGGATCATCATATAGCTGAGAATAGCAAAGTCAATCATAGTTCTTCATTGTACAATATTGCTGGTTGTGGACAATGTTCTCCTGGTTCTATTCACTTCACTATGCATCAGTTTATGCAAGTCTTATTAGGTTTTTCTAAAATCATCTGGTTTGCCATTTCTTACAGCACAATAACATTCCATTAAAACCATCTACCACATCTTGTTTAGTCATTCCCCAACTGACTGGCATCCTTTTGATTTCCAATTCTTAGCCACCACAAAAAGAGCTGCTATAAGTATTTCTGTACAAACAGGTCCTGGGTCAAAAGGGTATGCACAACTTTACAGCCTTTTGGTCATAGTTCCAAATTGTTCTTCAGAATGGTTCAATCAGTTCACAACTCTATCAGATATGCTAATATGGCAAAAGAGAAAAATTTTGTAGTTGGAGGGGATGTGGGAAAACTAGGACACTAATGCATTCTATTTTCTACATCGCCTAACTGCCCCCACATATCTAACCCACAGAATATGGCCCAAATGATTAACTGAAAGAGGTGAAAGCAGCACATTCTTTAAAGCCAGGTCAAAAATGCTATCAGAAAATCTTCACTGATCTCCTTGTCTCTCTTTTAATGTATTTATCATATGCTAATTTGTATAATGGCTATCGGTGTTTGTATCTTTCTTGCTCTTGCCAACTGAAAAGCTTCATAAGGGAAGGAATCATAAATTATCTAAACTTGGTAATTGCCCAATGCCTAACTCACAGTTCTGCTCATAGTAGGTATTTTAATAAATAGCCATTGAACTGAAGATGAAAGTTTGCAAATCTCCCCAGTTAGGGGGACCTCAGTGGATTTGTGCTGATTGCCAAACTTGATGGCTTAGAAATGAACATCTGGAATAAGACCCCTGTCTATCCTCTTTCCCCCACCAAACATTATCAATCCGTCCTGCCAGAGTTATTCAGCTTTCTTTGTGCTAGGAGCACTGGGTCGGCTTAAAACAAATATGAACCTGATTAAAATTCTGCACATGTCCTCCTTGGAATATAGTTAAGATAGACTGTTTAAGTTAGGAGGCCAATAACTGTCATTTTGAATTATTAGCAGGACTTAAGTGTACTGGATGTTGGCTTTCAAGGTAGAAGTGGGCAGGTGCTCACTTTTACTTTTCAGTTCATATAGTCCCTTCATTCTCCACAGTTTGCATGGAGGAGAACGTCTTTCCCCAAAGTTTTCTGCAATGAGGGGGCACTGTCTCTGAGCAATAGTGGTTTAGAGATTGCCAAACAGGAACCATAGTAGAGATAATAAATGGTGTATTTGGAGTTTAGGTTTCAATAAGTGCTCAGGGAACGTTATGGATAAATATATAGATAACACTAACAAGGCACTCTGGAGGAATTTACAGAATAAGAGTACTAGTTATGTTTTGCTATATGCCACTCTAAGTGATCGCCTGTTATCTATTTCCCTTTTATCTTTCTATCTTGAATATGTGTGGCCCAATAAAAAAAGAATAAATTTGTAAGATAAACAGCTTTCTGTGCAGATTTAAGAGTCTAATTTTCGCTTTACTCAGAACTGAATTTTTTGGAGAGCCAGAAAGACTAGAGTTTACTCTACGACTAATCCTACAAAGAAAACAAACTCAAAACAACAATGAAGGATAAGATGTGGGTGGCCTCGAGAAGTATTCACAGAAACATAAAGCCAACTACACTAGATGGCGGGATAATCTTTATTCCATTTATCTTACAGAATTCTTTCCCATGTATATATGTTGGTGTGTGCATAACATGGTTATATATTTTGGCATAGAGACATATATGTTTATATATATATATATATTCTAGATTTATTGGTACAAATAATATATTATTAATATACTATTCTGTTATAGAATGAAATAGGGACAGAAATTGACAAGAGAGTGCCCTGCATATGATGAATAGATCCTCTCTTTTTTGGTTTCTTCTTTCCATGATGACGAAAATACTTGCCACTGCTCCTACCTAGAAGAAACTTGGTGTGCCTGAATTTTATTACTTCAACTGCTGTTTTACACAGTCAATCAACAGCATTTATTGGGCCTGGTTATGGACCATTTCCATCTCAACTCCATCTTATTCTGATCCTTTCTGTAAAGGGACTTATAAAGGGAAAATGGAAGACATTTGAAAAATCAGATTTAAAACCCTCTATGACCAGGTGGTCATAATTATAAATTTTATATATATATATATATAAAATCAATGTGTGTGTGTGTGTGTGTATATATATATATATATACATTTAGAAAAAAATCAATGTGTGTGTATATATATATAAATATATGTATATATATATATATATATATAAATATAAATTTACACTTACAGGTATTAAAGAAGATAAAAGTTTTCTCTATGAACAGTTATACTATTTGTATATTAATTTTCCTATATATAATGGGTAGGCTTTTAAAAAAGGCAACTTGACAGCAGAGAACTCATTATATGTGTTTTCTTCCTCTGTCCAATGATGAATTTGGAGATGATATAGCTTTCACCACTTTCACTTCTTGAAATCTATGGTAGCATTGTCTTACAGGCCATCACAGACGAAGACATGAGTTATGTATATCCAAATCCTCCATGGACCCAATTGTTTTCCATCTACCTAACAGACCACGAAGGAGCTCCCTGAGGTTTTGTTTTGTATTACACAAAATACCTGCATTCATTAATTCATTCATTTGTGTTAAATCATCAATAAGTCTTTCATAAGGTAGGTACCAGTACTGAGTGTAGAATGCAATATGGAGAAATTAGAAATAGTTTATGTGGACTTAAGTGTTTTCTTTTTCTGCCTTTTCTTTTAAGTAATCTCATTATCACTAATAATTAGGAATACTCCTTGAGTATCTTGAGTAATCTGTGATAGACACTTGGAGAGAAACAATGTTTAGTTGACAGTGATGGCCCTCATGGGGCTTACATAGGAAAGAGTAAAAGACTAACACAAAAACAACTGATTACAATAAATGATAATGGATGGTGAATGCAGTAGAAAGATACAAAATAAAATGTCCAATGTGAGTTTAGAGAGAGAAGATTATTGTTAAAAAGGAGATATCAGAGGGGAAAAAAAACTTGTTAGAAGAGATACTTTTTTACAGTCAAAGGTTCTGATAAAGGTCTCATTTCCCAAATATATCAAGAATTGACTCTAATTTATGAGAAATCAAGCCATTCTCCAATTGATAAATAAAAGATATGAACAGACAATTCTTAGATGAAGAAATTGAAACTATTTCTAGCCATATGAAAAAATGCTCCAAGTCATTATTAATCAGAGAAATGCAAATTAAGACAACTTTGAAAAACCACTACATACCTGTCAGATTGGCTAGAATGACGGGGAAAGATAATGCACAATGTTGGAGGGGATATTGGAGGGGATGTGGGAAAACAGGGACACTGATACATTGTTGGTGGAGTTGTCAACAAATCCAACCATTCTGGAGAGCAATTTGGAACTATGCTCAAAAAGTTATCAAACTGTGCATACTCTTTGACCCAGCAATGTTACTAATAGACATAAATATCCCAAAGAGATTTTAAAGAAGGGAAAGAGACCTGTAAGTGCAGGAATGTTTGTGGCAGCCCTCCTTGTAGTGGCCAGAAACTAGAAATTGGGTGTATGCCCATCAATTGGAGGATGGCTGAATAAATTGTGGTATATGAATATTATGGAATATTATTGTTCTGTAAGAAATGACCAGCAGGAGGATTTCAGAAAGGCCTGGAAAGACTTACATGAACTGATGCTGAGTGAAATAAGCAGAACCAGGAGATCGTTGTATATTTCAACAATAACACTATATGATGATCAATTCTGATGGACGTGGCCCTCTTCAGCAATGAGATGAACCAAATCAGTTACAACAGAGCAGTAATGAACTGAACCAGCTACACCCAGGGAAAGTACTCTGGGATATGGCTGTGAACCACTACATAGAATTCCCAATCCCTCTATTTTTGTCCGCCTGCATTTTGGATTTCCTTCACAGGCTAATTGTACACTATTTCAAAGTCCGATTTTTTTTGTACAGCAAAACAACTGTTTGGACATGTATACATATATTGTATTTAATTTATACTTTAACATATTTAACATGTATTGGTCAACCTGCCATTTGGGGGAGGGGGCGGGAGGAAGGAGAGGAAAAATAGAACAAAAGGTTTTGCAATTGTCAATGTTGGAAAATTACCCATGCATATATCTTGTAAATAAAAAGCTATAATAAAAAAAAGATGATATTTAAACTAGAATTTAAAGAACAGGTAAAAATTCAACAGGTAATGAGGAGGAATTTCTCAGCATAGAGAATAATATGAGCAAAGTTGTAGAGACAGAGAAGTATAGATAGGACCTGTTCTAGGAATGAAACTATTCTACTTTAATTGAAGCATAGGGTGACTGAAAGTGGCACAATAGATAGACCACTAGGCCTGAAATTAAGAAGATCTGAGTTCAAATGTGACTTCTACACTTACCAGCTGTCTGTCCCTAGGCAAGTCACTTAGTTTCTGTCTATCTTAGTTTACTAATCTATAAAGTGTGAATCTTAATAGCATTTATCTCTCAATGTTTATATGAGGTTCTGCAGAAACAATAATTGTGAAGTGCTTAGCACAGTGACTGGAATAGTGAAAGCACTACTTAAATGTTAGCTTTTGTTACAAAGGTAAGAAGGTAAGATTGTGACAGTTATGGAGGCCTTGAAGGTCAGTTAGAGAAGTTTGTGTCCTAATCTGGGGGAAATGGAGTCACTGAAATATTTTTAGTTGAAGATCAATGGTTAAATTTAAGTATGAGCAAAATTATTCGAATAAGAGTATTAAAGATGGATTGGAGGGAAGATAAAAGAAAAGTAGGAAAGTTTGTTAGGTTGTTACAACATTCTATACTTGGGAGGGAATAGAAAGGATTTCACAGATCTTGTCATTGATAGGATATATTCCCGAGGTTGAAAACATGGGAGTCTGAATGAATTGTCGTGCAAGAGAGAAAATGAAGTCATAAAGAGCATTTGTGAAGAAAGATCATAAAATTGGTTTTTGGAAATTCTGGAATTGAGGAACTTATTAAGAGGGCATCCAAATGAGATCTCCTCTAAATAGCTAGAAATGATGACAAAAGTTAACATTTATATAGGACTTTAAGGTTTGCAAAGAATTCATTATATATTATCTCATTTGATCCTAACAACAACCAAGTGACTGGTATCTTCATTTTACAAAAGAGGAAGGAAGGAAGGAAGAAAGGAAGGAAGAAAGGAAGGAAGAAAGGAAGGAAGGAAGGGATGGAGGGAGGGAAAATTTTCTTCTAACATTTCATATATATTCAGCTCTAAAATCAGATTCAGTAATATGCAACCCACTTCAATACAGGGCCTCAATGAATACAGTTTAGAAAGCATTCCATTAAAAAAAAAAGTAATGAAGTTGGTGTGGTGAATAGGGAGTTATTTCAGTAACATTAACGAGATAAGATGGTTATATATTTTGGCATTTATTAATTTATGGTATAAAATAGGGATATTTTTATATCTATGAAACTTCAAGTAGACTATGGAAATAGAGAGTACACTTTCTTGTGATATGCTTATACTCAATTTCTGCACAATAACATATATATATATATATATATATATATATATATATATATATATATATATATATATATATATATATATATATATATAAAGCATTTTAAGAATTACAAGGTGCTTTTCTGTGCTTTGAGGTGTATATTTTACTCTATTAATAAAAAAATGATCTGTTGACTATTAGGAGGTGAAGCAGTTTGGGGGGCATTGGAAATCTTATTCTCTTTTTTATCCTTAACACAGATAGTACAAATCTCTAAGTTGTTTTTAGTGGTAAGGAAATGGGATCCAGAGAAACCCATAGGAATGCATTTTTTATCTTGACGATTTTAAGAGTTTTAGAAATGAGGAACACTACTGCATATAATAACCTAATGGAAAAAAATTATTTTCTATATCTGATGTCACTTGTCAATCATCAGATTCACATAATTTTTATAAACATCTTTAAATAATCAGCTCATATTAAAGTTTCCCTTCACCATGTAAAAGAATTATAATAGTATTATGAATAACTAGGTAGTTCCTTGCTTGCCATTTAGACTAATATCAATTTGCTGCCTCTGTTCAGATTTAATGATGACAAGATACAGTCATATTCAACAATTAAGTATTGATATGGATTGGCCAGATATTTGTTTAAATAGATGGCTCTTTTAGAAATGGAAAAGAAGTTCACTAGTAGGAAAGAACCATTTGTATTTGAGATATTAAAAAAGATAAATAGAGCAATGTCTTATTCATTATGATGAGGAAACAGTAGGACATTCACCCATGTCAACTTCTCTTTGATTGTGCTGAGATTCTCCTTGAAACTAACTCAGAATTTTGTGGCGTTCCATTCACCTATATTTGGTAAAATCTAACTTAAATTCCGTGGAAGCATGGGAATGAGACTGTATGAGAAATAAGGAACTAAAAAGTTATAGCTTGATGTCTTTGTTTTTACAGAAGGAAGAAGAAAAGGAAAACTAAATGAAGAAAAAAGGGAGAGAAAAAGAAGGATGGGAGGGAGGTAAAGGGGAGTGAGAAAAAGGAAGACAGAGGAAGCAAAAAGAAGAGAGAAAAAAGGGAAGAGAGGGGAAGAAGTAAAAAAGAAAAGAAAAAAGACAAAAATAACATAAAGGTTGATAAAATGAAGAAGGAAAGAAAGAAAGAAAGAAAGAAAGAAAGAAAGAAAGAAAGAAAGAAAGAAAAGAAAGAAAAGAAAGAAAGAAAGAAAGAAAGAAAGAAAGAAAGAAAGAAAGAAAGAAAGAAAGAAAGAAAGAAAGAAAGAAAGGAAGAAAGAAAGGAAGAAAGAAAGGAAGAAGGAAGGAAGGAAGGAAGGAAGGAAGGAAGGAAGGAAGGAAGGAAGGAAGGAAGGAAGGAAGGAAGGAAGGAAGGAAGGAAGGAAGGAAGGAAGGAAGGAAGGAAGGAAGGAAGGAAGGAAGGAAGGAAGGAAGGAAGGAAGGAAGGAAGGAAGGAAGGAAGAAGGGAGGCAGGGAGAGAGGGAGGGAAGGAGAGGAGAGGAGAGGAGAAGAGAGGAGAGGAGAGGAGAGGAGAGGAGAGGAGAGGAGGAAGGAAGGAAGGGAGGGAGGAAGAGGAAGGAAGGGAGGGAGGGAGGAAGAGGAAGGAAGGAGGAGAGAAGAGAAAAGAAAGAGAGAGGAAGGAAAAAAGAAAGCAAAACTACATGCTTCTTGAATATCATACAGCTTCTTTAAAGCAACAGTTTGATGAGTTAAGTAAAAATGAATCAGAAACACATGATTAAATTCCCCTTGAAATACACAAGGGTTTCAAAATCAGGCACTGAGGACCAAATGTGTTTTGGTTTTTACCAATTCTAATGTATTTTCAAAAGAGTCACGGAAAGTTTGCAGGATTCCTTTTCTCTTGTCCATAATTAAGGAACTACTTTCTTTGGACCTGAAAAAAATCTTCTGATATAGGATTTCCCCTGTACCCCTTCCTTTTTATGATCTGGTTTTGGAGCAGTTCTGACAGTCTACAAACTCTCATTTTGGATAAGTTCATGGCCCAAGGTGGGATCAGCAGTAGATCATCAGCTTAGATAGGATTAAGCACTACAAATCAGTTTTCATCATAGCAAACTCATGAGAGCAGACTCTTGTAGAAAGAGAAAGCTCAGAACCTAGGGAGTAGACTCAGATCCTAGATAAGACAATACAAGAATTGGTGACCTCAGAAACTTTATCACAGTGCCATGGTCTTGTTTCTCTTTAACCCTCTATCCTACTCCCTACTTATGCTGGCAGCACTAAGTCTTCTCATCAACAAATACAGAATATGAACAGAAGAAAAAGAAGAAAAGATTGGAACTTTACCTATGACACCTAATCCTGAAAGTTGAGAGGAAAGGTATTCCTGGCCAGGGCTGGGCAATCAGAACTAATGCCTCTAGCTACAAAAGGGACACCCAGTTGGCCTTCCCCATGTTGGAAGGAGAAAACAGGAAAGTACTACTGTAATATGCCAGCTAGTATCTGTAGAGACTCAGACAAATTCTATAGTGGATGCTTGGAAAGTGGTGAATTTCATTAATTCCTAGGATATAAGTGAATGAGGGGCCATGTTGCACTTGCATGATTCTTGGCCAAAGTGCAATGATAGAAAAAGGAATGCACATAAGCACAAAAAGAGATTAATCAATAGTACCATGCAGTGAAATAGATATCTTTAAAAGTAATTCACTCCATGATTATACACTGTAATTATTACAAAATATTTGCTATGCCTCTCTTTTTGTCATAATTTATAATTAACTACTCTTTTATAGAAACAATGTGAACTATATTGTTCTGTTTTCAACAAAGCCACAAATTCCCAACGGATTTCTAGATAATTTCTTTAAAATAAAAGTCAGTAGCTTTTAAAATCCTTTTAAGATAATTCATAGATATCCCCAAAAATATTTCCAGGGGAAAAGGCAGAGTTTTGAATCTCTCTCCTTGTCTAATTCATTTGAGGTATTTTGGTACCTAACTAACTCTGGCATGAGCTGTATCACTTTTAAAAAATGCATTTGGTCAGTTGCCATTAACTTATAGAGCTGAGGTTTTCTCTTGGAAATCAAGCACATTGGAAAGGAAAAATGATGATTTGGAGATAACACATCCCCCTGGAGACTTTTTTTTTTTTGCCATATTCTTTTTTAAACAAAGAAGACATCTTAAGCACCTTGCAATCTCTTTCATTTAATAGTTGGCAGAAGGCAAGTCCCTGATGAACATTGGCCTGTGTCTTTCTCTTTAACCAGCTGAGTGATCCAAGCTTTTAATATAGCCGTTCCAATTATTGTAAAAGTCATCTAGTACCTTATAACCACAAATATTGACAGTTTATTGCACAACACATTCATGACATTTGAAGGTCACACCATACATAATACATACTCTTTTATAAAAGTGTCTGGAACAAAGAGATACACGCTAAGCAATTACCCCTCACTGTTTGTGTGTACAGTTTTCAGCTTACTGCAAGCAGCATATGAAGCACATGCCCCATTTTAAATAATCTATTAAGGCAGCATGTAGGAATTCATGACAGATCCTTATTAAATGGCGTGTGTGTAAGCTGTGGTTGGATTGGATGACATATGCACTGAATCTAGGCAATTCTCTTCCACTGAATTGGGATTAAAAAGCTGTTTTACCGTCTAGATCACTGTCTCACTCCACATTCACTGAACCCTTGCCCCAAAGGCCTCTCAGCAGGATGGGGTTAGAATATGTACTCAGTTTTCACTTTGATGTACATGTGACCAAAATAAATTTAAAGGGCATCTTATACCAGATCCAGATGCTTCTCTTGCCTTCATAACTTAGATTTTTGGTTATGAGATTGATAATGGGAAGATGGAGGATGTAGAGACATAGCCTGAATGGTTCTGGGTTTCTCCTGTTGAAAAAAAAGGATAATTGGGAAAGGTGGACAGTCATAGGATATTAGAGGAAAGAATCAATGGTGTTAATCTGGTCCAAATTCTTTGTTTCATAGCAGTCAAAGAAAAATAAACAAAAAAGTGTCTAAGTTCTTATAGCAAGTTGGTGGCAGGAACAGGAATAGACCCCAATTTTCTAATTTCCAGTACACCACCCAGCCTTCAAAGAAATAGAAAACAATTAATAAATACTTATCCATTCATTCATTCCAATGATAGCTAGAGGAGCTTGCTAATTAAAAAAAGTTCTACTAGCTACCTAAAAGTCTTTCTCTTTTAAGAGATTCTCTCCCTCCCTCCCTTCTTCTCTCTCTCTCTCTCCCTCTCCCTCCTTCTCTCTCTCTCTCTCTCTCTCTCTCTCTCTCTCTCTCTCTCTCTCTCTCTCTGTATCTCTCTCTGTCTCTCTCTCTCTCCCTCTTTTTGTCTCTCTCTCTCTCTCTTTCTCTCTCTCTCTCTCTCTCTCTCTGTCTCTCTCTCTCCCTCTCTTTGTCTCTCTCTCTCTCTCTCTCTCTCTCTCCCTCTCTTTGTCTCTCTCTCTTTGTCTCTCTCTCCCTCTTTTTGTCTCTCTCTCTCTCCTTCTCTCTCTCTCTCTCTCTCTCTCTCTCTCTCTCTCTCTCTCTCTCTCTCTCTCTCTCTCTCTCTCTGTTTGTTTTTTCTTCCTGTGTTTTATGGCAAGGAAATTACCCAAAAACTTTTTACTCATACTGGCAAGTGAATGTTAATGCTTTGTCTTTTCTTTTTGGGGGGCAATCAAGGACAGGCCTTTAACTTCATTTGTACATGAATTTCCACTGAGGCAACTTCCTTTGCTAATACAAATTAGGAAGTATCTGTAATTTGCAATCCAATCTTGAAAAGTTGTTAGAGGGCACAAGAGGTTAAATTAGGTGCTAGGACACACAATTAGTAAGTGTCCAAGTGGGACTTGAACTCAGATCTTTGTGACTCTCAGTCTGACTGTTGCCCCTCAGAACAGTCCAAACCCTATACCAAATGAGTGGTCTGAAGCTCAACACAAGGAATGGGGAAAAACATCATTAAGTATAAAAAATTCCATTAAATGTCTCCAGAAACTATACCCAAGGGGCTATCAAATTGTGCACACTCTTTGATTCAGCAGTGTTACTACTGGGCTTATATCCTAAAGAGATTTTAAAGAAGGGAAAGGGACCTGTATGTGCCAAAATGTTTGTGGCAGCCCTCTTTGTAGTGGCCAGGAACTAGAAACTGAGTGGACGCCCATCAATTGGAGAATGGCTGAATAAGTTGTGGTATATGAATGTTACGGAATATTATTGTTCTGTAAGAAATGACCAGCAGGAGGATTTCAGAAATGCCTGGAGAAACTTACATGAACTGATGCTGAGTGAAGTGAGCAGAACCAGGAGATCATTAACATTGAACATAGCAACAAGATTATATGATGAGCAACTCTGATGGACATGGCTCTTTTCAGCAATGAGGTGATTCAGGCTAGTTCCAATATTCTTGTGATGGAGAGAGCCATCTGCACCCAGAGAGAGGCCTGTGGGGACTGAATGTGGATCACAACATTTTTTTGTTGTTTTTTTTTCTTATTTTTTTCATTTTTGATCTTATTTTTCTTGTGTAGCATGATATTTGTAGAAATATGCATAGAAGAACTATATATATTTAACATATATTGGATTACTTGCCATAGAGGGGAGAGGGTGAGGAGAAGGAAGTAAGAAAAAAGGTTTTGCAAGGGTGAATATTGAAAATTATCTATGTATGTGTTTTGAAAATAAAAAGCTCTTTGAAAAATGCTTTCAGAGAGGGCTCTGAAAACTTTATTGATAGTAAGCATGGAGGGACATAAATAATCTTTTGGAAAAAGGAATCTATTTCCATGAGATTTAGCCTCATTGCTTCTCCCTTCCTACTCATTGAGTCACAAATCTCTACTTGGTAGCAAAGTTCAAATGCACTGGACTCTCTTCATGAGCTAGGATTATGATGTACCTTACTAAGAAGCTAAGGAAATGCCACCTCAAAAGAGAAAACTTTTCAGTCGCAGAGTCAGCAAAAGAGCATTTATTAAGTGTGCCAAACATAGTGTTAAGTGCTGTAGAAATGTAAATACTAACAGAATCAAAGACATTGGCTGACTTCAAGGAGCTTACATTCTAATGAGGAAGCGTAAAGGTGAGGAGGAGAGCAGAAACAGAAGGTATCTGGTAAGGGGCACAGGAGAGAATGCTCTGCATCCTAGAGATGAATGGATAGATTTCATTGTGAGAGAAGCACTGATTCTGATCTTCCCTTGAACTGTAGTAGAACATTTTCTAAGAGCATGATTAGGGATGCCCCCTATTCATAACAGTTGCCTTTAGTGTATTAGTCCCATAAGCATAATACTTACAAATATTATACTTTGGGGGCCACTACAGTAAAGGACCCTGTAAATTATTTATGTAAGGGGAGCCATTAACACCTTGCAATTATTAACATTTTAGCATGAATGAGTTGATCATTTCTCTAGTCCAGTGGTCTCCACACTTTTTGATTATACTCACCTCATCAAAATTTTTGAGGATTTCCTAATTTATAATTGTCTACATAAACTGTTATAATTATGTCTGTTATAAAACTTATATAAAAACAGACATTGAAAAAGGATGAGGTGAATTTGAAGTAATATTTGATTCTATTGTCAATAGGGAACTATTGAAGTTCATTGAATAATGGTGTGACTTATACTTTAGGAAAATCACTTTGAAAACCATGGAGAAGATAGGTAGAAATAGGGAAAGACTGGAGACCGAGAAGCGATAATGAGACTACTACCATTGTCTTAAAAGAGACCCGCTCAAGAATGTATGAGCAGAGATCAGGGGACAGATGTGAGAGACATAGGACATGATTTAGAAGTGATTGGATCTGTGGGCTGGGTGAGAGTAAAGAGTCAAAAATAACATCAAGGCCTTGAACTTGGATGACCAAAGGAATGGGGATACCCTCAGCAGTAATAGGTTCACATAGAATAGGGGTAACCCCAGTAAGACCTGTGCTCTGTTATAATGCATCTATGCTTACTCACCCTGTGTCCCAAATACACTCATTCTGTTCCAGAATGACAAGGAGCATGTGGAGCTCTTTGTCACTTCCCTAGAAACCTGTCATGGGTGATGTCAGGAAAGAGTCAGTGTTGGGGAAGAGGGTGTGAGGAGCACTGCTCAGCTGCTGTCTGAGTGCCCTTTCACTGACCTGAAGGCTCCAGAGGCAGAAGTAGAAGGACAAGTTTGGCGTTCAACGAGTTAGGAAGCACTGGATGGATCTTCTGGACACACGTGCTATGAAGTGCTTTTGTAGGGAGGGCGGAGTGCCATCACAGACCCCTTGGGATTAAATCACAGTCTGGGAGTTGGGTCAGTTCCCTCTTGTTTTTGATACTATTACTCAATCCCAGAGGGAATGGGACAGAAGACAGGTAAGTTTTCATAGAGGACAGAAGGGCCATATTTACAAATTGACATCACCCAAAGTCTGTAGTGTGAGGCACTGAAGAACGAGGGAGAGGCAATCAGGGGCAGCCTAAAGATACAACCACCCAAAGATATGGGGGTTCAAGCAGAGGAACTGTACTGTAGGATTGCTTTAATGCAAACCTTTTCTGCTTCATGATTTTTCTCTTGGACCAACCCCATGCTGAGGTAGCAACTGTCTCATCTTAGGCTAGAATAAAGAAATATGTAACCTTCCTGAGCAACCCCATTTGGAGAAAGGTACTCCAAAACTCTGAAAACAAAATTCTAGAAAATTCCTATGAGAAACAGAGAAAGGCTGATGCAAAATGAGAAGAAGCTTGCAGGGCCATACATCCAGTCATGAATGAAGCAGCAGGTCATTAGAATTTACACCAACCCTCTTCAAAGCCTCACTAATAGCTGCTATTTCAAAATATATATGTGCATGTGTGTATACATAGTCTCAGAACTGTAATAAAATAGAGAAACAACAAGAAAATTCTAGAGATGATCAAAGGTCCCTCAAAAAGTAATTTTATTTTGATTTCTCAAATGGAATTCTTAAAATTTAAGACACAGGGCCAAAATGATTTCTATAAAGAAGACATGTTTATTAGCATTAAATCCTGGGAAAGAAGGTTTCTTTATAAAAAACCTGTCCTGAAGCTGAAACTCATGCATATTGGAATGTGCCTGTTTCTTTAAGAAGCTATTCTCTGTTTTAGAGGGTAGCATCTAAGACAGAGAGCCCATGTGATCATACAGTTGCTATGGTAAATATGCATTTTTTATTGAAGAGTAAACAGTGGCAGAAAACAAGTGTCAATTGTCAGCTCTTAAGTTACTGCCGTTTCAGAACTGCACTGACTTATTTAGCCTTTTCTGTTTCATTCGAGTATTTTTATGTGACAAATGAATTTATCAAAATATATATTTATTTATTTTTTATAAAATGGCCAGTCCCTGGAAGACCTTACAAATACTTTAGCTGATACATTAAAAAAAAAACCTAGAAAAAAAATCAATCAAAAGATGCATGTGTTGTATAGCACATTGATCTTTGTAAACAACTAATAAAAACTCCACTCCTATCTCTGATCTCATGATGCCATAATACCTGCCATTGTTTGGGTACATGCGGGCAAGCAAAACCCAAGGTGGGACCTGAGGTTTTCCTTGTTGGACCGATATCAATAGTTGTTTGGGTGGAGAGTTCATAGGGCATTCTCTCTACCCAAAGAAGAGTTGGCTATTGATCAATGTGGATATGACACTTTCAGGACAGTTCTCATCTCCCAGACATTAATAATAACTACCCTTTCATAGAGTTAAACATGAGACTAGACTCCTACAATACTATTTAGCGGATATTATTGTATCTGCACTATTTCCCCTCAAATAATCCTGATATTGGTATTTTTAATACAATAAAAGCATGCTAAATATGGGCTTTAAAATAAGAAACACATTGGTCCTTATCCTCGGTCTCCCTGAAACTTTTTGAAAATCTTAGAGATTCTTTCCATCTAGTCCTGCAGACTGAGGTTTGGAGCCATTTTCAGATTGCACTTAATTGCATGGGCATTACCAAGAAATTTTGAAATATGCACATAGATACAAAGATGAATAACAACAGACCACAGCCAATACTGATTTCCTTTCTTTATAATGAGCGTATGTATTTAAGGAGAAACTATGACCAGAAAAACCTTTTTAAATCATTTTTAGGCGGGCTCCTATTGTTGTGTTCCCTAGAGTTCACATACCCTTCTGAGAGAGTCCTAAAAGAGGGGAAGGGGGAAGAGTAGTGGGGAGAGGCTGTGCAGAAGAATAAATGGAGATATTTCACTAATCAATCAATCAACTGAGTGCTAGCAAAAAAATGCATGCAAAAAGAAAAACAGTCTCTGTCCTCAAGGAGATTACATTCTACTGTGTCAAAGC
The DNA here is from genome assembly GCF_048593235.1 of Sminthopsis crassicaudata. Classification (NCBI taxonomy): domain Eukaryota; kingdom Metazoa; phylum Chordata; class Mammalia; order Dasyuromorphia; family Dasyuridae; genus Sminthopsis; species Sminthopsis crassicaudata. The sequence goes on from NC_133618.1 coordinate 477,718,283, forward strand.
CATCCACTGTATCCTGGACCATTTCCAGTCATCTTGGCTTTTGTCCTGCCACTGAACTTCAATGACTCAGGAAGACAGAGTGAGGCTAATGAGATGGCACACCTTTTCCACAAATTCAATTCATTTGAAAAAAATCAAGGTATCACCCATGATGTCATTGGTCCTCTTTGAAAATGAAGGATGAACAACCACCACCACATACATGGATACATGCATGTGTATATTTATGTGTATGTGTATATATATATATATATATATATATATATATATATATATATATATACATAAATGTATATAGGTTTGTATATAGAAATACATAGAATAGTATACATACATAGTGAATAGAAGGGAATCTCAGAGAAGATTAGTAATAATAATAATAGTTAATATTTATTACTTTAGATTTGCAGAGAGCTTTACATATATTATCCAATAGGATTATGTATTTAGAATGAGTAGACCTTACATTTAATCTAGTCCCTAATTTTACATGTGGAAGAATTGAGGCCTAGAGTGTTTAAGTGACTTCCTTAAGGAGATTTGAACTTGCATCAGCCAACTCCAAATATGGCGATCTTTCCTTGCACTATACACATGAAAGTGACCCAGATGACCAATCTAGAAGACAGCATAAGACTTCCTTAGAATGTGAGGCTGTGAATGAAAACAAGAACTGTGATGACTTTGGGAAAAGTGTGTGTGTGTGTGTGTTGTGGGGGTGACTTGGGAGTAGGTAAAGAGGATGGAGATGCTGGCGAACACTATATAATACACATTTCTAGAAGGAAAGCTCTCTTTTTACCATGTGGCTCTTGAAGGCAGTTCTCACCCATGTTATTCCCTGCTCGAAAAGAGCCTCGTCCTTCCCCACTTGGTTGCATCTGAGCATCCTGGTGGGAAGCCTGCGTGCTATCGTCCTGCATTCTGCTGGCTATCTGAGAAGCCAACTACATGATTGATAAGTAATCCCTTCTGCTCCCCTGCAGTATATCTTGTCAGTGAACACTGAGGCTATCTTCTGCAACAGTTATTTCTCAATATAAGAGTTGAGAGACAAAAATAGACAGAAACAGAGAGTGAGGCAGAAACAAAGACACACACAGAAAGACAGAGAGAGAGAGATTGAGACAGAGACAAAGACCCAGAAAGAGACAGAGACAATGGCACAGAGACAGAGAAACAGAGAGAGCCAGTGAGACAAAGAGACACAGAAAGAAAGATAGACACAGACAGAAAAAGAGGCAGAGAGACAGAGAGACAGAGACAGAGAGAAAAGAGAGAAGAGAGAGAGGGAGAGAGAGAGAGAGAGAGAGAGAGAGAGAGAGAGAGAGAGAGAGGAGAGAGAGAAGAGAGAGAAAGAGAGAGAAGAGAGAGAAAGAGACAGAGACAGAGACAGAGAGACAGAGAGAGAGGAGATAGAAAGAAAGAAAAGAGATAGATGAGATAGAGAGAGAGAGAAAGAAAGAGAGAGGAGTTAGAAAGAGAGAGAGAGAAGAGAGAGAGAAAGAGAGGAGAAAGAATGAGAATGGGGAGGTAGAGAGAAAAAGCACGCATAAGAGCAGCAAGAGATCCAGACATCCCAGAGACAGTCAAAGAAATCTAGATTAGTAACAAGGAAACCGTTTGCTAAGAAAAATGATCTTAATTTCCCCAGGAGGAATGAGAGAGGCATCACTTAGTGGAGGAGGCTCCCATTGACTCAAGGTGCCATTAGGTCCGGCTGACATTCTTTGACACCTCCCCAGATGCCAAGTGCCATATAAATAGTGGAGAAAAAGCTTTTGTTCCACAAGAGTTTTTTCTTTTATTCTTTGACCAGGCCAGGGCCATTGAGCAGGCAGCAACTCCCTTCAACAACACCTCATGATCTAAATAATAAAATTAAATTTATAACATGTATGAAATAGGGGTTATGGATCTAAATTTATATGAAGTCATTGCCTTCAAAACAATTCATCATAGGATGATTTTAATTAGCCAGATTTATTAGAATAAATTAAATAGATAGACACAGATAAAGGAGAGAAGAAGGGAGAAAGAGAGAAAGGGGAGACACATGCAGAGACACAGAGGTAGAGAGAGAGAGACAGGAAGTTGCACAAAATATCTTGAAACATTTAAAATAGAGTTCAAATTAACAAAGCTTGATTTAAGATTAATTTTTAAAGATTAAATATAAAGTTAGATACACATATCTGTTGAGAAGTGATTTTTTATGGACTACATGGAATACAACACTTCTATTTAATTATTATTACTGGTAGAAGTATTTATTATTATTATGTGGCAGGGTAATTGAGTAGATAGTGATATACATTCTGTGTGACTCGGTGGAAGTTAACCTATCAATGAAATAGACAACTCTGAGACCTTAGGTATCTGAGAAGGTGCAACCTGCACTAACAGATGGAGTTCTTTTAACAGAAAATTCTTAATACCTGTAAAAGTGGAGGTCCAGTCACTATGCAGTGAGAATATAGGATTATTTTAACTATATTATCTTATAACTATATTTTATCAGACATTTTTATGGAACTTTTATTCCAGGGACATATCAATATTTCATAGTGCTGAATCTCATCAAAGAGTTCAATGTAGCTGTGTAGGTGGCGGGGGGGGGGGGTTTCAGTGACATGGGTGGTTAGTGAGTTGGTAGGAGGAAGTGTTACCAAGCACATATTACTGCCCACCAGGTCCTGTCAAATTCTTGTAATTTCTAATGTTCCATCCAATGTAATACCTGATGCAAAAGAGACCAGTAGAGCTGACTGTCTTTGCAAAACTCCATAGAGCTGCATATCACACCTCCCTCAGATTCTGGAGTCTCACAGTGATATTCTCATTCAGGGATCTGGCTTGCTACAAACACAACAGGGTGCATTTGAATTTTTTAATGTGGGTTTTTAATCTTCAAGTGATTTTATGATGAAAAAGGACCTCAAACTCAAGGAAACTCACCAGCAAAGGGGGCAGATAGGATAGATATGGGGGGGATTGGAGGAGGGCAGAGAAAAGATAGGGAAGGGGAGAGGCCCCTTCTGAGAAGCTTGCACTTTTGCACTTGGTCAAGAAATTAAGGTATTTTTAATAAGTCCTCTCATATTTAACTCAAACTGTCTCCCCTCCTTAAGCAACAACCTTAAGAGGATACCAGTTTTCACTTCAAAGCAAAAGATGATTAACCAATGCTTTAAATGACTACTGTACTTGATCAAGGGGTAAAACAGGGTGCTTCTTACAAGACTTGGTATTAGAAGTTGGAAACCAGGGGCAACCAGTTCATGCAGTGGAGCACCAGCCCTGAAGAAAGGAGGACCTGAGTTCAAACCTGGTCTCAGACACTGAACACTTCCCAGCTAGCTGTGTGACCCTGGGCAAGTCACTTAACCCCCATTGTCTCAGAAAAAAAGAAGTTGGAAACCAGAAAAAACTCTGAATTTCTATGGTATGCCCTGCCATACTTGAAGATAAAACCACTAATGGGCTAATCTATGGCTATAAGCCCCTGAGAACAGCAGAATGGCCCTCTCGATTTATTTTCAGAGTCCCTCCAAACCAGGATCCTGCTGTTGATGGGGACATCAAAAAAATGATTGTAGAAAATCACAAAATTTCAGGATCTCAGGAGTAAGCTCAAAAACCATCTATTCTAATTTGTCCCTGAACAAGATTCACACAACACTCCCAGCAAATGGCTATACAACCTTTGCTTAAAGACCACAAGGGGCTGAGAACTAACTCAGTGTCTCCAAAAGCCTCATTCCATTGATGGAAAGCTGTACATTTTAGAAAGAGTTTCCTTAGCTGGAGTCTATTTTTTCTCTTTGCAGATTTCCTCTCCTCTGACACGGCTCCTAGCTGTGCCTTCTGAGGCCAGGTGAAATCCCCTTTTCTCATAGAGCTTTTCAAATACTTGAAGACTGGCTATTATATTCTCGGTCTACCCTTCCCCCCCTCCCCACCAAGGCCTATCTAGGCTAACGATCATCTCTTGCATCAGTTGATCTTCATATGAGTCAAATTCAATGCCTCCCACCATCGCTGTTGTGCTACTCCAAAACTACTATTCCTAAAATACGACATCCAGAGGAGAATACAGAATTCCAGAGAAAATCTGAACAGGGAGATAATACGGCATGAAGATTTCTTCCCCCGTGTGTCACATTATGCTTCTCTTACTGTAACTTTAACTTGCACTATATTTCTTGGCTTTCCCAATACACTGTTGATTCATATTTCACATAAAATTAATGCAACCCACCCTGCCCCCCATATCTTTTTCAAATAGATTGCTGTCTCCCCCTTCTTTCAGATATGAAGTTGAGTCTTTTAATTCAAGTGTAAACTTTACATTTATTCCTACTAAATGTCAATTTATCCAGTTAAGCCTAATGTTCTAGATCTGTTTTCCAGTACATTAACCATCTCTCCCAATTTTATGTCATCTGCACATTTAACAAGCATGCTACCTCTACCATGATCTGAATCCACTGATAAACATGTTAAAAACCACAGGTCAAGGAAAAATACCTGGGGCACACTATTGGAGACCTCCCAAGGTTGCATTAAACAATTAATGTCTATTCTATGGGTCTAGTCATTGAAGCAATTTGACTCCTTGTGCCTGTACCATGTCTAGCCCACATCTCTTCATCTTAGCAAGAAAAATAACGTGATAGATTTTGTCAATTGCTTTGCTAAAATCTGAATAAATTCTCTATGGCATTCTCCAGTCTACTAGAATCATATATCTGTCAAAAAAGGAAATAAGCTTAGGGAGTTATGCTCCATTCTTGATAAAGTCTAAACAACTCTTTAATAAAACAATCTAAAATTTTTCAAGAATTGAAATTAAGTTCACAGGCCTATAGCTTCTGGATGCCATTCTCTTCCCCATTTTCTTTAAAGATTAGAGTAACATTTGCCTTTCTCCAGTTCTGTGGTTCTTGTCTGGTTTTCCATAGACTTTCAATATCTGGTCATCCTTGATAATGCAAAGTATTAAAAATTCAGTCAAAAGTCAAATAATCCCATTTTTTTCTTTATGACAAAGAATGGATCTGCCATTAATGGCTTTATATAAAAAATTCTATTGAATTTTCTTCATTTCATTGAATCTCTCAGATAAATTAATTTCAGAAACTTACAGTTACAAAATAAAATTTGCTTCCTTCAAGTTTCATGAGGGGTTTGTTCATTTTCACATTCTGAAATTTGTTGGCAACAACAAATACTTCACCTTCATGGTTTGTAAGAATTTACAGAATGTTAGAGATAAACAGAATCTTATACATCACATATTATAATATCATTTACAAATGAATAGCTAGTATTTCTATAATACTTTAAGGTTTGCAAAGAATTTTACAAATATTCTCATTTGATCTTCACAAAAGCCCTGGAAGATAGATGATAGTTTTAACTCCATTGTATGAATGAAGGAACTGAGGCAGACAGAACTAAGTAAGCTACTTGCCCACAGAGATATAATTATTTACACTAATAAATGTAAAGTTGGATATGAAATTAGACCCTCATGAAATGGTATTTTCATATCACTTTAACGCTTGCAAAATATTTTAAGGTATTTGAGTTCATATAAACTTAAGAATAAGCTTGAGAAGCAGGTACTTCAGACATTATGTGTTCACATCACAGATTGGGGTTGGATCTGAGATGACAAATATACATATAGAGGTTGGTGAGCTATGAGAGAGAGGGGGAGAGGGAAGGAGGAAATGAGGGAGGAAGAGAGAGAGAAGGGAGAGAGAGAAAGAAGGGAGAGGAAGAGAGAAGAAAAAGAAGAAAAGAGATGAAAGAAGGAAAAGAAGAAGAAGAAGAAAAGAGATGAAAGAAGGAAAAGAAGAAGAAGAAGAAGAAAAGAGATGAAAGAAGGAAAAGAAGAAGAAGAAGAAGAAGAAGAAGAAGAAGAAGAAGAAGAAGAAGAAGAAGAAGAAGAAGAAGAAGAAGAAGAAGAAGAAGAAGAAGAAGAAGAAGAAGAAGAAGAAGAAGAAGAAGAAGAAGAAGAAGAAGAAGAAGAAGAAGAAGAAGAAGAAGAAGAGAGGGAAGGAAGAAGGGAAAGAGGGAGAGACAGAAGGGAGGGAGGGTTCTGGGATATTAACAAGGAAGAGGGAAATAAGGAGCTGATGATCCCAAAAAAAGGAAGAATAATCAAAAAGGCAGACAGATTAAGATCTCCCAGATTTAGAGCCAGGAAAAAAAAAAGACCTTAGAAGTTTTCTAGCCCCACTCTTCCCACCCCTTTCATTTTACATATGAAAAAATTGATATCTAGAGAGGTTAAATGACAGGAAGCTAGGTGGTGCAATGGATAGATCACCAGAACTAGAATCAGGAAGACCTAAGTACCAATTTGGTCTTGGACACTTACTAGCTGTGTGACTATGGGCAGGTCATTTAACCCTGTTTCCCTTAGTTTCCTTACCTATAAAATGAGCTGGAAAACAAAATGTCAAATCACTCTATTATCTTTTCCAGGAATACCCCCAAAAGGGGTCACAAAGAGGCCAAATAATAACAAAGAAACAGATAATAAATGGAAAATCAGGACTTAGAATCCTCTGAAACCAAAGCTTTTGCATATTGTTTTACCCTGGATATATAGGAGGAAGCAATGCCTTTAAATCCAGGAGGAAGAAAATATCCAGAAGGAAGAATGGTGGATGTGTCAAACACTGCAGAGACATTCAGAATGATGAGAACTGAGAAAAGATCGTGAAATTGATCATTTAAAAAAAAAACACTAGTGAGCTTGGGGAGAGCCATTCTGGTTTTAGTGGTAAGGACAGAGAAGTTAGACTGAAGGTGTTGAGAAGTGAGGGAAAGGTGAAAAAGTAGAGGCAACCCAAGGGAAAAAAAGTGTTTTTGTTTGTTTGGCAAGGAGCTTGGCTGTGGAAGGGATGAGAGATCTAGGGAGATAATTTGAAGGACTATTAATATTAGTTAAAGATTTTTTTAAGAACAAAGAAACTTCTGAGCAAGAAAGGATCCAGATAAGGAGAGGTTAAAAAGTTAGGGAGAGTTGGGAAAAGGAGGAATACACTTAAGGGGCCACATCCTGGAAGAGATGGAAGGAGAAAATGTTAAGAGGACAAGTGGGAGTCTTAGTTAGGAGAACTAACACTTCATTAAAGATTAGAGCAAAAGAGAGACTAGAGGAGCAAAGGAAAAGCAAAAGTGTGATACTGAGGTTATTTGAGAATTTGTAATACAAGGAAATTCCTGATGGTGTCCTTATTTTTTTTTAAGTGAAAAAAGTTCTCCTGATGAGGTTGGAAAGCGAGGATATAAGGCTTTGAAGAGAGTTCAATCAAGAAAGATTAGAAGAACTAGCATGGTGCTAGCAAAAGTGCATTAAATTATATAAATTTGTAGTAGATCCAGCCAGAAGAGCTATGTGACTTCTCCACCTCTACACTTCTGTCTCCCTCACTCAATGGTTCTGCAATGCAGGCAGAGGAGTGAAGGAGGAAGAAAGCAAAAGAAATACCAGGTTATGGCTCAGAAAGGAGGGAACACAGGTAGGCTAATGAGGAAATGGATTTTAGGGCAAAAGAGAGTGTAGAATATAACTGATTAGCCATAGTCACAAGCTTTTGGAGAGAAGAAAATAAAGTGAGAGTAAAGTTGATAACTTAGAAAAACAAGGAGCAATGGAATACCAGAAATTTGGGTGAACACAATTTAGAAGGGTTAATCCAGGAAAAGATGAAGGACTACATGGCTCAGAGGATGGAAAACCAGACCTGGTGTGAGAAAGACTTGTGATCCAAATCTGGTCTCAGTCACTTACTAGCTGTCTGACCCTGGGCAAGTCACTTAACTTTGCTTGCCTCAATTTCCTCATCTGTAAAATGACCTAGTGTAGGAAGCTGCAAACCACTCCAGTACCTTTGCCAAGAAAACCCTTTAAAAGGATCATTAAGAGTTGGATACAATTGAAAAATCACTAAAATAAATAAACAAAACAAAACAAAGGTAGAAGAAGAGGTTGTAGTCATATAAATTTCAGTGATAGGAACTGTGAAGTAGAAACAATCATGAAATAATAACATCAGGAATGTGACTTTTGGAGCAGCAAAGATATAGATTATAGGAATTGACATTAATAAATTAGCCTTGTGTCCCTGAAGCTGCTAAATCTCTATTTTCTATTGCCTTTATCAGATGGCACAGTGATCAGCATAGTAGGACCTTAAGAAATGTTTGTTTGTTTTTTCCCATTAGACTGTGAACTCTTTGAGAATATAATCTGGTTTTTGCTTTTCTCTGTATCCCTAGAGCTCAGCACTGTATCTAGTGCATAGTAGATTTACAATAAATCTTTTTTGACTTGACTTTTGGTTTCCAACTCCTTCCCAATGATCAATGTACATCTAGACTCACAGGATTTTCTCACAAGTTTATCCCTTTTTGGTTGGCACTTACTCTTTCAATAATGTTCACATTTGACACTGGAGCCACTTACCCTATTTGCAAGGTCTCCCAAAAATCCAGTACAGAGATCTATCTTTGTTCTAGAGCAAGTTAGGATGAGATACATTAAACCTTGGAGTTAGTTAGATTCTGGAGTCTGGTCTATATGCTCCAGCAAAGGAACAAACTCTCAGAAAGGGACAGTATAGCAGAATACCAAAGATATCAGGAAGATTAGAATGCAAATTTCCCCTCAAACATTTGCCAGCTCTATAATTGTTTAATCTCTCCTAGCCACAGTTTCTTCACTTTTAAAACGAAGAGGTTGGACCTGGTGACTTCTAGAAGTTTTTTCTAACTCCAAATTTATAATATTGTTGAACCTCTGGCCAAATCCCTAAGATGCCAAGGAAGAGAGAAAGCTTCCAAGACAGCAGGTCACAATTGCTCCAATTCTCCAACGAGTTTGGACTCAAGCCTAGAGCATCATTCAAGGATGCAAGAGTTGACCACCAGGTCTAGCACATAGTAAGTACTTAATAAATGATTATTCAATTAATGTCCAGGCATTTAGCATAGTCACTCTATGTCATTTGTTTCTCTAAATATTTTCAGTTGAGTCACCGAAGAAAGAAAATGCAGCTAGCCATACAGTGTTGGGGATTGTTCTGCTCTCACATGTACAGAATGAATGGTCCTGGACATGAAGAACCCTTCATTTCTCCATCCACGGGACATTTCTTCTATATTCCCTTTGGTAAAGGAGCGCAACTTTCAAGTACAGGGAGACATGTCTATTAGACATGGACTGCTCTATTCCAAATGCTGGAAATGGTTTTTTCTCCCAAAGCTCTTTCACACCAATATTCAAAGTGATGTTGCATACACAGTACATACAATTCTGAGATGCTAATTTCCATCCCATGACTGAGAGTGACAACTAAATGTTGCAAGGTTATTCAAAATTCCTGCCCCTTCTCCTCCTACTTCTCCTTAGGGGGGAATTGCATAGCAATGCTTCTCCTCATCTGTATGTTAAAGCACGAATATAATCCACCTATCATGATTGCAATTTTTGGAATCAAAACTGTGATCCAAAACAGCAGTGTGATCTACATTTGAGCCACATACATTATAATAAATTAAGTCAAAGAAGGAGTTCTGCATTAAACGTCTCTCTTTTCTTTTACTACTCTGTACAGTGAATCTGTACACATTCAGACTAGCGAGACCACAAGGAAGTGTCCTCTTCTGATATACCTCCCAGCATAGTAGTAGGGCAAGGGAAAATATATAATGTTCATCTAAGCAGACAATGTAAAGTGTGTGTGTGTGTGTGTGTGTGTGTGTGTGTGTGTGTTCCTCAGCTTGGTTTCAGCTTTCTAGGTCAAAGGTACACACCCACCCCAAGTACATAGAGATTGCATGTTTTCTTTCCAATCAGACTGTCAGCTCCTCAAGGGTAAGCACTGCTTTGCCTTTCTTTTCATCCCCAGCATTAAGCACAGGGCCTGGCACATAGTTAAATATTTAATGAATGCTTATTGACTGCCTGATGAAGCAATGAAATGAAACGTGGAAGCCAAGAAATGAAATATGATTCAAGGGCAGAATCCCAAAGCTTGAATTTTTTCCTCATAATCACAATAATAATAAGGATAATACCACTGTGGCTTCTTAGAGCACTTTAAGGGTTCCCAAGGACCTTCCTAGCTACCATCTTTAGTAATGGAACAGACTGGAGAGGAAAGTTATCTTACCCAGCTCCCTGAAGCCATTCACCAGTGATCCTCTATACTCTTTCTTTTTTATTATTATATTTCTTCAAGGAAGTTCACTCTTTATCCCCTTTTCCTGTATATTGTCCCTCTGAAAGTCAGAAAGCTGTTTCAGATGGCCTATTTAAATCTCTGCTGCTTAGAATGAGGTAGATGGTTTCTCATTCAGTCTTCTGTAGTCTATCTCAAGATAACAACTACTTAGCATCCCTTCTTAATCGGACTTATTTTCCCTTTCATATTTTCCTTTGTACACATAGGTTTCCCATTAAAAAAAAAAGTTCTTTAAGATTGCTGAACGAGTCATGGGGCTAGTCAGCGAGTAGAGGGCTAGAACTGAAATCCCAGGATTCAGAAATGCTTCTGGAACCCATTTATTTCTCCTGAATTCTGCTCCTCTACAAATTGCTAAATTGATTAGTTACCACAGAAGCTAATAAGAGGCTCTAGAACTTGCCTTCCGAAATCACTAATCTTTATTAAAAAAAAAAACAAAAAACATAGTCACAGAGTTTAGAGCTTAACCTTTGTCTATTATCCATTCAGAAGTAGCTCTGGGTACTTGATAGGTTGCTGAATTTCTGCATCAGAATTCATCAAATAATAAGCATTTATTAAACTCCTACTATGTTTCAGGTATGTGCTGGAGACACAAGCATAAGTGAAACCATCTTTGATTTCAAGGCTAACATTCTTTCAGAGAAGACAATAATGAGTAGATATTTATGCAAAAAAAAAAAAAAAGGAATGGGAAAGGGAAGGAGAAGCACTGCAGATGAGTATGCAGTGGGATCAGGAAAGACTTCATTTAGAAGGGAGAACTTAAGCCAGAAAAATCTGGGTTCATCATAACTAAATCACAAATGGTTCCGATCTTCTGTATCAGAAGTTCCCACCTAGGCAAAATCACAAATGATCTATGTATTTCACAAGAAAATGATAAGCAATAGAACTGGGCAATGTGAAAGCTTCAGAGGAAGATGAAAACCATGTTACAATGGGAGCAAATGTATTTGATTCCTTACAAGGAAAAAATGCATATAGAAGCCATCAAACCAGCCATCATTCCTTCAATTGTATTTCAAAGAGAGGGAGATGTGTGCTAGGGAGAAGTGTCTGCCCTCTAGGGAGCCTATGGTTAAATTTTCAGTGTGATCAATTACATCTTAGAAATTGGAAAACACTACAAATCAGGAGCTGATTTATTGTTTTGTTAATTGTTTGGACTTAATAGAGAAAATGTTAATAGAACAAATATGTTCTGCTTATTTCTTTTCTTTTCTTTTTTTTAAAAGCCAATTGTTAAACATTTACTAGCACATAAACCTCTAGTGGATAAGACTGAATAATGAAGCTGAAGAGCAAGTTGAATGAGGCAGTCATTCAGGTGACTAGCAAGCTGACCTTGGAGTCAGGAAGATCTGAATTCCAAATCAGCCTCAGATATTTATTAGCTGTGTGATTCACATAGGGAAACAGCTATTAACTTCTGTAATCCTCAGTTTCCTCATTTGTAAAATAGGGCAAATGATAGTTTCTATCTCCCAAGATTGTTGTATGGATCAACTGAGATAATATTTGAAAGGTGCTTTGTAAATCTTAAAGGTCTAGCTCAATGTTATTATTGTTGTTGTTGTTATAATTATTTTTAAATACACTGTAGGGTTCAGTTAAAACAGAGTGGAAGAAGAAATCTCCTATGCTTAGAACCAAACCCTGCATATAAAAGAGAGGGACTTTGATTTCCAATCTGTTTTCAAATGCCACCTGTGCCTCATTGTCTTAGTGACCTTGAACAACCTCCTATCTCTCTGAGCTTCACTTTTCTGTACAATGGGAATAATATCAACTATAATGACTGCCTCATGGAGGGGCTTAAGGCTTAAATGAGAAATGTCAGCAAGGTGATTTGCAATTTTGAAAGCTCTCCACAAATGCCAGTTATAATTTTGTAGCCATGGGGACTTAATAAACATTTGTTGATTGACTGATAAAGTACTGAAAAGTGTTGAGAGACTGTAGTTAGCTTCAGTGATGATATCAAGGATTTTTCTGAAATACTGAAGGAAACTTCAATTGACTGAGTGCCCAAAATGAAACTGACCCATAACTCAGGTAACCTTTTGGACATTTAAGGTTCATTTTGGCCTGTATGCCTTAACTTGCTTATCTAATCTTTCTTTCTGATTTTATAGATTCTACTCATTCTCTAAAGCCAAAATCGAGTGCCATGTCTTCCAGGAAGCCCCCTGTGATTATCTGTTTTCTTTGAATTGTTATTGTGTATGTATAACTCTAGAATTTGGATAATAATGAAATGCTATTTTATATCATTCTCTTATGTTAATTTTTTCTCTTAGCTTGGATTATGGATTCTCAAAGAATAGGGATCACATTTCCCCTCCCCTTTTGTTACTTCTATGACACCCAGATAATGGACATACAATTCTGTTTTGGGAATTGTGTGTGTGTGTGTGTGTGTACCAAACCTGTGATTTCACGGATTACAGGAAATTCCCAGTACAAAAATTGCTTTTACTAAGACAGTTTGGCATTTGTTCTTCAGGGCAGCTAGGTGGCACAGTGAATTGATGTAGCAGCAGTTTGGGATTAGGAAAACCTGAATTCAAATCTGACGTCAGATATTACTAGTTTTGTGACTCTGAACAAGTCCCTTAACCTTGTTTGCCTCAGTTTCCTCATCTGTAAAATGAGTTAGAGAAAGAAAATGGCCAACCTTCTCAGTATCTACCGAGAAAATTCCAAATGGGGTCATAAAGAATCAGACAATATTGAAACTACTGAACAGCAATAAACAAACTACAAGTTCTGCAATTTATAATCTTAGCTGTTTGGGGGACTGAGAAGTTAAAGCACTTGCAAAAAGGGTCACATAGTCAGTGGCAAGATTTGAATCCAGATCTTCCTAATTCCAAGGTCAACACTTCCTCCCACTGAGCTGAACTGGTCTTTATTCATTAGGCCAAGCTAGCAAATGCTGATGTGTATAGATAGAAGAAATTTTCTGAACAGGCATTCCCTAAACCAAGGAAGTAACCAGTCCATTTATAGACATGTATGTGTGTGTATGTACACACACATACACATACTCACACACATATGCAAAGTGCCAGTATATTTAAGGACTAGACTGTAGCGCTGATCATAAGTACCTAGAAGTTCAGAGGAGATTGAGGTTGGTCAAGGCTGGAGCAAACAGAGAAGGATGGAAGAAGAGATGGAAAAGGCTGGGTAGGAGCTAGTGAAGTGGGGGAGGGGAAGAGAAAGAATCAGAGAAAAAAAGTCACAGACTCCTGGTCAGACAAGATCTCAGAGGGCGTCTAGCTCAACTTGTACTTGATCCTTTAGGAGCAACATCCTCAATAAGAGATCTTTTATCTGTCTGCTTGTAGAATCTTAATTTGAAGGCATGTGATGAATACTCATTTCCAAGACTGTTCATTCCACTTCTGGTATTGTGCTAATTGTTAGGAAGTTATAACTTCTCCTTCCCCATTCCATATCACAACATATTCTATCTTCTCCAACTTCTACCTATGGTCCCTAGATCTATCTTTGGGGCCAAGCATAAAAAAAGGGCTGTCTCCCATTTCCTTTAAGTGATTCTCCTGTGGCATGATATCCAGTTTCTTCACAATACGAGGCACAGAATCACAAAATCTAATTGGTGTGGGGAACTTCAGAGGCCATCCAATGCAACCTGTATTTGAACAAAATCCTCCTCTGTAATATATTCAACAAGTTGTCACCCAGATTTTTCTTGTTCCTCTAGTAGATGAATCCACCCTCCCAAGGCAGCACATTCTTCTTCTAATTGTTAGGAAGTTCTTCCTTACCTTCTAGCTAAAATAATTTCTTTTCTCTCTCTCCCCATTGCCCATAGTTCTAACACTGGATATGACTATGAACAATAAGTCCTCAAATGACAGTTATCCAAAAATTAGAAAAAAAAATCCAGGTTCCTCCTGGATCATCATTTTCAATGCTAAATATCTCTAATTTCTTCAGTTGGCCCATATATTATGTCAAGTCAAAGTATGTCACCATCCTGTCTGTCCTTCTCTGAACATTACAGTTTCCAAAAGGTGATATGACTATGATTGACTAGAATATGGCAGATATGATCTAAAGCATATAACATCTATCACCTTCATGCTTTTCACTAGGATTATAAGACCTATACATTTTTGTCTAAGACTAGTTTAATTTGGCTTCCATGTCTTCCTTCTGGTGAATATTAATAAATCAACAATAATTTATTAAAGCACCCACTCTTTTCTAGACACTGTACAAAGTACTAGAAAGCAAATTATAAAATATAACAATACTTAGAGAGTTTACCTTTCAGCAATATCTATCTGTATGTATGTATATATGAATGTATATGTGTATACATATACATACACATGTGCACAAAACACACACACACACACACACATATATATATATATATGTTATACAAATGTAAATAAATAATAAATGCATATTAGGATTGAAGTTGATTAAAGCCCTAGGAACTTTTTTCATGTGAATTGTTGTGAAATCAAAGAGGCATGTAGATGAGACAGTGGATTCTCTAGGTTTAGAGTTAGGAAGAACTGAATTCAAAATCAACCTTCAGACACTTAATAGCTATAAAATAGGGATAATAATATCAGCTACTTCCCATGGTGGTTGTGAAGATCAAGTGAGATAACATTTGTTAAGCACTTATCACAATAACTGGCAGTTGCTTAAAAATGCTTCTTTCCTTTTTCTTTCATACTGTACTTATGCAGTTGATTTTTTGAACCAAGTATAGGCCTTTACATTTAATCACTACTAAATTGTATCTTGTTAAATTATGCCCATCATTCTAGCCTGGCAAGATAATTTTGGAGCCAGACTCTTTCATCTAATGTGTTAGCCATGCCTTTATGTCATCTGCAGATTTAATAAGAATGTCATCTAGTCCTTCATCCAAATTCCTGACAAAAAGGTTGGACAGCCCTAGGCCAGGGATGAGTCCCCGGAGCATTCAGATTGAGACAGTCCCTCTGGGGCTGACATGGATTCATTAAGGACTGCTCTTAGAGTCCAATCATTCAACCTGTTTGGAATGTATATTCCTAGAACTTGTCCGTGAGGAGACCATTCGTCTTTTTATCAAATGCTTTCCTAGACTCAGGTATGATCTGTTTATGGCATGATTCCCTTGATGAGTGGAGGGAGCTTGAATCAGCCCGTGGGGTACAGGGAGAGGGGTCTCCTGGTTGAAGCAGAGTCCTGGAAATCAGGTTGACTAAGTGGTGCAAGGCC